>NC_134644.1:77601096-77755564 GCF_030463565.1 Pelecanus crispus | reverse complement strand
CTCTTTCCTTTCCTTTCCTTTCCTCTTTCCTTTCCTCTTTCCTTTCCTCTTTCCTTTCCTCTTTCCTTTCCTTTCCTTTCCTTTCCTTTCCTTTCCTTTCCTTTCCTTTCCTTTCCTTTCCTTTCCTTTCCTTTCCTTTCCTTTCCTTTCCTTTCCTTTCCTTTCCTTCCCGTCCCTTCCCGTCCCTTCCCGTCCCTTCCCGTCCCTTCCCTTCCCCTCCCTTTCCCACTCCCTTTCCCACTCCCTTTCCCTTCTTCCCTTTCCCTTCTTCCCTTTCCCTTCTTCCCTTTCCCTTTCGCTCTCCCTCTCCCTTTCCCTTCTTCCCTTTCCAAACCAGTTCCCTAATCTGTTGACAGGATTAAGAATTCCTGTTGTTTTACAGGAACTAAATAAATACTTTTGGTATTTTTGAAACCTCTGAAGTATATCTGAGTGGTTAGAAAATGTTTATACTGTGGAAAAGGTATCGAATGGATATTTATAGCATTTAAAACATTACCTCAGATTCATGTGGACTGGAATCTGAGAGCAGACTGTTTGCATTACCTGCTTTCAAAGTGTTTTGTCAGATCCTAGTGTGATGGGGCTAGACTTCAAGAGAACAATTTTGTATGTTTGTACGTTGTTTTTTTTTTTTTCTTTTTTGAAGATCAAGCAAGTGCCAGGGTAGAGAGTATCTCAAAATAGAGTAGAAAAAATATCAAAAGGACAAAGTGTCCACTAAATTGATCCAAGGTAATTATTTCAAGTTCTGTAATATTTCTACTTTATTAATATATCATAAAAGACCTGCACTGTTTCATGACAAAAATCTTAAAATTCTGGTTATATATGAGATGCTCTTTCATTATTCTGCAAAGATTTGTTCTGAGGGGGGTTGTAAGGTTTCCCCCAAATTAACTTTTAGACTGGAGTATATCTTCTTATTCTCTGTATTTTTTTCATTTGTTTAAACCTGAAAAGAGAACAAGGAACCTATTTTTGAGTTACACATGCTTGAAGAAGGTGATATTTAAGAAGTAAAAATATTGTTGAGTCACAATTGAATATTGTCATTATAAACTGAACAATTTTATTACATAATTAGTTCTCCAAGAGCACAGCATGTTTTGATCAGTGGGAAAAGTGGCTGAGAAACAAAATGAGAAATGTAGAAAATAGAATATATGCAGCTGGTATAAAATACATAATTCCTCAGTGACATAAGCATTTGACAAATGCAACTATTCAGTTGTTTTTACAGAGGATTTCAGCTTATGTGAACAAATGTTTCAGTGTCTGGCTATTTGCCCACAATCCAGTTGGGTTTGGAGTCTGGATGGTTGTATTTATACTAATCCCTACGGATTCTACTGAATTCTTCAAACCATAGAAATTCAATCTAAGTATGTCAGACAAATGTGGCCATCTTTCCATTCAGTCTTGGTTTCTCAGTGTAATATTTTGCATTCTCTGTTGGCAAAAAACATGAGAAATTTGGGTGGAGTATTAAATGTGTGAAGTGGTTCCTTCTGAAGTAGCTGGATATTTCTGAGTTTGTTTAATCTGAAAAGGCACCATTTAATTTGGAAGGCTTTTTGATCAGCAGGAAGTTAGACATGTTCCATGTAATTCTTCCCTAAATATTGGTTATCACTATATTTTTGAGTGTTGACATAGCTGTCTCTCTCTCACCATCTTGATAAATAGTAAATTATTCAAACTATATTGCAGAATTCTCAGAAGAGCCTTTGAGCTCCCTAAGGATAGCTGTGGTTAGGACACTCATTGGGAAGGTGGCAGACCACAGGTAAAATCTCTTATTGCCTATTTTAGACATTTAAACTAGATCTTTCATATAATCGGGTATGTGGGATACTGGTGACTAATCACCAATTTATTAGACCTTTTGATGTGTGTGTGTGTCTCTTGTCTAATAGCCTATTGTGGACATGCAAAACCTTTGTAATAAAAGTGCTAGATTTGACTAAATAATTCGTTACCAGCTACATGCGGAACGCGTGGGTTCAAATCCTAGTTCTGCCACAAATTTCTCATGTAACCTCAGGCAAGACAATTTATCTGCCTAAAAATTAGGCATCTAATCTCAGCTAGTCATCTAGGCTCCCTCTATAGTCAAAGGTGAGAGATAGGCACCTCCACAAGGC
The DNA here is from genome assembly GCF_030463565.1 of Pelecanus crispus. Classification (NCBI taxonomy): domain Eukaryota; kingdom Metazoa; phylum Chordata; class Aves; order Pelecaniformes; family Pelecanidae; genus Pelecanus; species Pelecanus crispus. The sequence continues at coordinate 77,753,417 of NC_134644.1, read as the reverse complement.
AGCTCATACCTCCTGGTTTAGACCCCTATCTTTGAAGAAGATGAATCACCCCCTGCAGGTGCCTGTCTCTGCAGCCATTGATACTGAGGGAGCCTGGATGTCTAGTCTAAACTAGTTGCTTAACTATTGAGCAGCTAAATAAAGGTAAAAAGCATTTTGCCATGGGTATTTCTGTGCCTCATTTGCCTGTGTGCGCTGAGAAGAGTTCAGCCCATACATGAGGGATGATAATACAGACACATGAGCAAGTTGGTTGTGGGTGATTTGCAAAACTTGATTTGTCAACATCACAAGCTTTTCAGTCTCCACATGGAGGAACCAACTGGATCATCTGGTCTTCAGATATCAAAGTATATCCCATGTTTGCAAGGGGAGAAACTCACTTTCTGTTTGCCCTATAGATAAAGATATAGAGGAGAATGAAACATAGATGTGTATCGAATCTAAAATGTTCTTGTTGGCCATGAATATGTTTAAAGAAATCAGTGATCTACACGGATTCTGTATCTTTGGACTAGAAGTTAAATGACACTAAATGTGAGCACTGACATTTGTGTTCAACTCTTTCCTGCAAACAAACCGATCCTGAATCATTTAATTCTGCTTCTGCAAGAAGCATAGGAGTGTAAAAAAACCCAAGGTCTATGTTGGTCTACAAAGTTTTTCCGTCATCCTGCAGTTTTATATTTATTACCAGTTATCTCAACAAGGTTTACTCCTATTAGTCAGCGCTTTTAAACTCTTGTATGTCAGCCAATGGGTACAACAGTATAGCTGCCCAACAGCAGCCATAATCTGATTTTAAACCCAGTATTTTCTGTTTAATTCCTTAACTCTCATTAAGCAAAAAAAAAAAAAAAAGACATCTATTTGGCAGTGCAGTGAAGACATAAAGACCAATCTAATATTTTGAATTTGATCTGATCTCACAAATTAGTACCTGTACCAGTATCCACGGTGTCCTGAATCGCCATTTGGAGTGTCCTGCACTGTAAAACAAGCGTGCGGAGCAACCATAAGAGACAAACTGCTGATGGCTCTGAGGGAGTTACATTCAGTGGGAAGGGATATGTTTGTCAGCGCAAGTGAGACAATAAGCTATATAGTCTTCTGCTACAGTCTAGTACTGAAATCTGAGGCTACCCTAGATAATAGTCAGAAAGACGATGTTACCTTTAGGTTCAAAGATGGCTGCAAGGAGAGGCACAGACATTTATTCCTTTCCCTGTCCATATGCATAAGACAAGTAGAGTATCTTGGATGGGGGATCTGGGAGCAAAATAGAACAAAGGAGGGAACGCATTTCTCTTTTCATATTTCCTTGAGACTGTCGTGTCTCAATGCCCCTGCAGCTAGATCTCTCTTACTGAGTATTGGAGAAGTGGGTACTTTTATGTGCATTTGAAAATACATGCAGTATGGACAAACAAGATCATATATCAAATTAGGATTAGATATGTTTGAAAACAGTCTTTTTCATAAATGTGATCTCACTTTTATCTGCAGTATGATTTTAGAATAAAGGATACAGAAGCATGGAGAACTTTTCCTTATTCGTTCATTCCACTGATCTTGGAAATGGACAGTTAGAAAGGGCATGAAGCAGAAGCACTGGCTTAGATGCCGAAAGATATATTTATTTTCAAAAATAAAGATGTAGCTGAACCACTTATGCTTTGAAATCAGGCCTAAGGTGTCTAATAAAAACACTTGGTTTCTCAACTTTTAGACAGGGAACTTTGATCACACGCTTGACAATGAAGATTGTTCTGTGGAGGTAAAGAACAATTCGCTGATTTAAGCATATTCATTTTTCTTATATGATTAAGTGAAAGCTTGTGATCATGAGAAGTCAATTTCTAGGTGTCCTTTGTCTGTCTGTGCCTTTCTTTTTCATCTACAGCAAGACAATATAAAAAAGAAGAAAAGAATAAGAAAAGGTGGTATAGGGACTGAACTAAAGGAAACCAATTTATTCATTTCCTTAGAAAACAAGGCTGCTGTTTCAGATGACATTTTTGGTTTTGACAAAATTGTCAAAAGAGATTTAACTCCTCTGTTTCCAGATCATAAGATTTCTGTAAAAGCAACAGTGCCCAGCAAAGGAATTCGTCCAACTATTATTAAAGACAGATCGGATTTAGCAAACTCTGTGTTATTTTGAGATAAGAAAATTGCACAGAAATAAACAACTTGACATTTTACTTCCTCTTTACACTCTGCCTAAGATGGAAACCACATGAGTGTAGGCATATTGGTTTGGAAATATGAAACATGACAAATCTTTGTTTTGCTTTGTTTTCAAACTTGAAACCAAAGAAATTGTATGCTTCCCAGTGAATTATTCAGTCAGGTTTCCCCGGGTAACATATGATTCTTCAGAACCCATTTTAGTGTTTTGGGAAACTGTTAAGCCAGGCTAGTAATTGTTTATTAGTCCTCAGTGTACAGTTCAAGCCAAATAATTACAAACATACCCATTCTTATATCATCTTAAAACTACTGATCCTGAAGGGAACCTGTTTCCTCTTAGAGGAAAAGACATATGGTCATACTGAATGGGACAGGGAGTGATAGAAAGGGTGGCATTGTTGCAGTCAGTGGAATTTTTGCCCTTGACTTCATGGGACAGAGTTGCACCCACCTGGCCGTTATATCTGTTATAATTCTGTACAGTGCCAATGCACTGCAGTGCTTGCTGCAAGCAGGACATCAGGTCTACACACACTGAGTGTCCTAGTCCCAAAGTGTGCCCTCTTTTCCTTTTTGAAGTCAGATTTTGAAGGATGAAAAGAAGGAAATCATGATGGAAAGATTAAAAAAAACCCTACTTTTGAGACATGCATGTTTTTATGAGTTAGCATTCTAACTTTACCCTTTACTCTCATCAGCTAATTTTTGCACAAATAAATCAAGCTTCTTGCTATTCCATTGGCAGGATTTTCTACCAGGGTAAAACATTTTTGGAAAGTAATCAGTAAATCAGATATTCATTCATTAAGTGCTATTTATCTGAAAAAAAAATGTATAAGTTATATTTTGAGAAAGTTCCTAACCTTTCTTTAATTTCTTATTGCTTGGTGTGCTGCTCAGTGGTTCTAAGAATTACTGAAGGATTTTCTATGCTTGTGTTATCAAGGGCTCTGCTGATTTCCAAAAGGAGCTAAATAGTTTCTGAAGAACCAAGAGTGTGAATGAGCTAGAGTTCAGATCTTAAAATACAGTAGATGATAGCTCAAGCTTGGGTTGTAGTGCCACTTTGGGTAGAACTCAGGGACTTGTACTATAGATCATCTCTGAGCCTGGGCTTTGGAATCACTTTAAAGTTGACATAACCCATATGCTTTTATAATTCATTACACCAAGCCCCTATGAATTTCATCTAATGTTCCCCATTTCAGATATTAGTCCTTTTGTATTTTTTTCCACATATGAAAAACTCAGATAAGACAAGTTAATTCCCAGACAGAGGATGGATTATTTAATATTCAGATTGCATTTTGCAAATAGTAAATGTAACACCATGTAAAACATTGGATAAATGTAATTTAAGATTCTGAAAAACATCTGCATGATGTGGAGAACTACCTTACCAGTCCTCTTTAAAAACAGGCATGCTGCTACTATGCAGGCACACCGAGGGAAGCTTTATTAACAAGACATACAGGAACAAAACTCACCTAGAACTACTGTATTTTGTATATTGTAGAACTTAACTTTCTGAATAACATAAGACAATACTTCTAAGATGAGAATAATTAGTGTCTCAGATGAAGTGAGAAGGACTAGTGTTTGTAGAGGCTGCCACCAGCCATGATAATATTGGTACAAAGAATGTGACATATGAAATCACAGAAATACAGATGGAAAAAAGTTTTCAGGTAATCCACAGGGTGATTTTGAGAAATGTGAAAATGCAATCATTTGGGGTTTTGAATTTTTAAAATGTATTTCATTTTTTTATAATTTTTATTATCTATATTACAAGGAATATTCATCTTCTGTAGTAGCCAATCATGTTATAAAGGGAAGAGGAAAGAACATAACTCATATTAAAAACCAGTCTGGAAATGCTCAACGATATGCTTTTCTGTTGGACGATCCACTATGTTGCAAACCTGAAATTTCATTTAGGAAACTTTCAGGAAAATTCTTCCTATGCCAGAATATTTTGCATCCAAGAATTTTCATTTTAATTGTAATATTTGACATGAGTTAATTGAAGCATTAAGCTGCAATCTTGTTAGGGATTTTAATTTAGGTCTGCAGTCTGTCCTGTAGACATGTTCTTGGAGATTGCCCTACTCTTCATGTAGTTCAATGAAGATTTCCTTTTGACTTAGTTCAGTCATATGAGTGTTCACAACTCTCCGAATTCCATAAGGAACATATAGCCTGGCCAGGAAGCCAGGCCTGTAGGAGAGAATGAATATGTCATGCATTTAACTCTGACTGCCATGAGATAATCCACCAGAATGCTATATGCATTTTAGTGACAGAGCTGACTACCAGTGAATCACTTCAGATTGATTAATTAAACTAAATGAAACATTTTGGTAGAAGAAATGCTGAAATGATTGCTTTAGGTTAAAAAGAAATATTGACATTAATGGTGCTGCTATTTCTAAATCTTTTTTTCTTGATTTATAAAATAAATTTCTGAAAGGTTGCCATTTCCATCTAAAATGAGAAGAAAGATGCAGAAATGGCAGAGTTTTGTCATGCTGGAATGTCTGTATTTTGCACATCTCCTAATAAAATATATGTAGTCCTCAGCGTATTGCTTTACTTAATGTAAAGAGTCCTTACTGATCCCTGTGGCGACTGATACTCTGTCCACAACCCAGCCAGGCCTCCAGATCAGTGAGTAATAATGCTGAACTTTGACATCTACATGAACTGCTACAAGTGGGCTAGAGGCTTAGCTACGTATAACTGGGAAGGGTGGTTTTCTGCACACTTTGCTATTTGATGTTAGGTTGCCACTAGAGAAGGTACTGGATTGCAGCTCTCAGCTACGCCTACTGAACGCCTTCCTCACTAAAGTGTATCCTTTGTAGATCCAGCCCAATGGCCTCCATTTGTTTTTTCTTCTGCTACACGGGATAATAATGCTTTTCTTTTCATAGCATAGCTTCAAAGATACATTTAGTGTCTTAGCGTTCAATACCATGAGTGCAACCCATAGTGCGAAACAATTTAAGAATCTGTGTTTTGTAATCAAGACATCTCATGTAAGTGTTGTAATGCAGTGTGTTAAGCAAATACTGACTGTATTAGGAAACCCAGATATCTGAGCATGCATGAGCTATCTGCTACAATACGCACAGCAGACACAGTACCCCATACTATTTTCCCATTAAAAAAATAATTTTGCCATTGACTCTAATGGGAACAGGGTCTTTCTTCAAGGCACTGTGTGAAGGTTGGAAGAAGTCTTTTAGTGGTAATGGACCAAAACACAATGAACTAATTATAGTAAGAAATCACTGCTCGGCCTAGTTAGTATGTCCTGCATCCTAACCATGTGCTCTCAAGAGAAAAAGAGATACAAACTCACATGTTCGTCATTTATTGCTTTGGATGACAAAAGCAAAGAGGAAAGGGAAAGCAATGGCATTGCTGTATTTTGCTTCTTCCAGATTTACGTTTTATTTCCTTTTCTGTCAAGTTTCTGTGTATGCTGATCAGCCATGTTTTCCTCATTTTCTGCCATCATTTACTAAGTCAGTAGACAAATTGCACAGTTTTAACCACTGCATGAAGCTGACCAATTTTTTTTAAAAATACATAGTGCAACTTCTCATACTATTCTGGAAGCCTGGCTTTTCCCATGCATTCCAATGGTGATCTCCATTTCCTCTGCTCTAATCAACACCATCAGCACAGGGAAAAAAAAAAATCTGCTTCCTATTTGATTTTAAAGTCTCCTACATTTTTATATATCTAAGACACTTTGAAAAAGTTTTTTAATGCCTAGCCATCTAACAAATCCTTGGTTCTGTGCATGATTCTTTTCACAGAAATAGTCTCATTGCCTTCAGTTTTGCTCTGAGACGGGAATAAACGTGATGGGGGGAAACTTGTTCCATCAGCGAGAGTGAGATTGGACCCAAGAGTAAAGATTGCTCATCTGGTGCAGCGTGTCAGGATTAAAGCCCTCTCATGTGTTTCAATCAGTTTTTAGAGTATCTTTCCGGTTTTTCCTAATAGGCAGCCTTCTCAGCGTTCATTTTCTTGAGGTTTCTTCTCTAGACTCTGGTGTCCTGAATTTGAGTCTTTTTTTTTATTTGGGAAGGTGCTCCTGTGTAGTGCCCGAACCTCAGTACCTGATTAAAGGGTGACTGGCAACTCTTATGGGCCATGGCTTTTTACAGGCTTAGTTGCATAGGCCTAAATTAGAGGGATATTCCACTACAAATACATGCATAAATAGAGACTACTTATGTGAGTAGCGTGAACTGGCCCTTTCCTATTTTTTTGTCATGAAGTGCACTTGATCTTATTCAATTGCCTAGTGTACTGTTGTAGAACTGAAATAGAATGGAGTGTCATATTGCAGAACCACAGCGAGTTATTATGGTCACAGTCTCTCCTCTGACTATCTGCAAATTAGCATTTTACTAACAGGGGAAGCATATGCTAGATTAAAACAGGGAGGTTTTTTTCTTTTTTTTTTTTTTAAGAAAGGCAGAAATGGCAAAAATTATGCTCTTCAATTTCGTTGTGAAATATCTCTTCTTTTCAGGGAAATATGTTTTCTGGATGGATTGTCACCTGCAGAGTATACTATACATCTTTGTTAAATTATTTTCTGTCTCTGCAGAAATAGCAGTTTAGTTTTGTAGTATTTTTTAAACAAAATGACTGAACATTTAGCACAATTATGTTCAGCACTATAATCTTTTTTTTTTCTTCTTTTGTCGAGCCATCCTTTAACAGGGAATAAAAAATGAGACACACTGTAAGCTATTTTGCATAAATGAATAATTATGATTGCCACATATTGCCAGTTGTAATTAGAGATAATAATGCTAGGTTTTGGAGCTTTTACTCATGCATTGCTTTTCCAAGCAAAACAGAACTTTTGTAATGTTCATACAGTTAAGTGAACAGATTGTTTTTTCTCTTCTCACCAAGGACACACACATGTGCATTTTTTTCCTGCATTTTTTTTTTAAATGATAGCTTTAATTAGTTGAAAGTAAATAAGTAAATAAAAGACACACTATAAATAGCAGGCTCTTAGCAAAATTAGAGGCACATTAAAGATAACACACTTTTGGGACTTGCAGATCAGTTAGCAAGTCGTCTGAGCATTAGAAGGAAATTGGCAGCTGCTTACAGTTAGCAACCAAAAATGCTGTAGGTAGTGTATGCATGTGCAGATCATTTAGGGGCTCAGTTTACCTTATTTACATTCCAGCACCTTTGGGATTTGAGGAAGGGTTGTTTTTTTTGTGGGGAGAGGAGGCTGATTCCTGAAAACTGCTGAACTAAAAACCAGTGTTAAGCATACCTTCTCGCAAAGCAAGTTGCTCACTGCTGCAGTGGTAAAACCTGCAGTTTATACAGTTCTTGGATACTGTGCATCCACATTGACATGAGAACTTGGCATGGTGCTAGACTAAAAAACAATGCTGTTTAATCAGGTGTGGAGTGCTGGCTTATTACTTTTGCCAGCAGCTTTGTTTTACTTGGACTGCATAGCCTTGTAAGAATTCAAAGCCATTGCAATATTGCTGAAGAAGCTTTCTGAGATGTGTAACTAACCATAATGCTGTATCTCCAGGGTACTGAATGAATGCTGCAAACAAACTGTACTTTGCAACTGTCTCATTTTCCTAGGAAAAATGGACCAACTTCTGAAATTGTTGTTCAGCTCCCAGTCTCAGTGGGAGTTCTGTCTGAGTACAGACAGGCTAAAGCCTAAACAATGAGCATTAAATTTGGCCCCTTCATCTCAGGATCTCACAATTCTTTTGGAAATGTTAACAAATTAAGGTTCACAACCCCCACCCTGTAAAATAATACTGTTCCTCTTTTACAGATGGGCAAAGAGGATCATGAATCAGGCACAGCAACAAGAGCTAGAGATCAGAAATCTGACTCTAGAGCAGGCTGCTCCATTGTCTTTATTGATTATTTTTCACAGCTCTGTTAGATCCCCAGTTCCTCATTATGCTTCTCAAGAGTTTTCGTAAGTGGAGTTGAGGGTGTTTTGACATGATTTTCTACATGGATTATTCGATGCATTTTCTTCATTCTGCGTATCCCAACTTGACTTTGTCACTTAAACCCTAATTGGAAGGGTGCTGCAGCCATTACAGGTTACAAATCCTGCTGTTTTGCCTACCATGGAATGATTTAAATGTGAACATAATCTCTGTTCCTTGCCCTGCAGAAGCTTTCGTGTGGCGGCAGATCTCACAATTAGGCCACACCTAGCTGAAATCTCCCGAAGGAGTGCTGTAGAAACCATTATCCTCTTTAGGGATTGGTAACCTGGCATAGATAAAAGTAGGGAAAAACAGAGACCCAATACTCTCTTAATATGTGCACTGAAGTTTTTTATGGGATTTTAAAATTATTAGGCTGTTGTCGCTGCTTTCTTTCCTAGGCAGGGGGTATATCTCCTGGTAGTTTGTCCTTATAAAACACGTAGCTTAATTTTCTTCTCTTACAGCAGAATCTCCAGGATACTTTCATATACTAGACAGCACTGTACAGACATATGCATTAGCAGCTTCTCCCCATTCAAGATATCTCAGCAAGGTTGTGGTAACAGCAGCCACAGCTTTTGTAGAAAGTATTGTTAGAAAAATACTTTGTGTATTTGACTTGCTTTAATGGGATGTGTTCGCTATCTACATGAATTCCTAGTTGCCCTTTCTATTTCCTTCCCCTCAGCTGTTCTCCACTCCCCACTCCCTCATCATCTTCTTTCCTGGGCACACGCTTCCTGAAACCTCATTCCCTTCTTTTTCTCTTAGCTGAATATTTTGTATCATTCCTTTCTTTTGCTTACTCCTTTGTAAGCAGATTCACAACACGGTCATCTTCTTTCACTTGATTCTTTCTTTCCAGGGACCTTCTTGAGGTTATGTGTAAGTGTGCTGATTTTCTCAGTGTAACAACTCAAAATCATGTGCTTATCCTCTATTTGCAAAGCTGTTAATTGTTGTCTGGGCTCTGATCATGTGATGATTCAACAGATTTTTCTCTTTTTTTTTTTTTTCCCCTGGACAAATACACTTCTGTGTTGCTACATCCTTTCAGATAACACTGCAAATATCAATTTTCTATCCCTTTAATTAAACCATGGCACCCCTTCTATTTGCATTGCTTGAACAGGTATGTTCACTTTGTTAGCTTATGTTCCACTGCTCTTATGTTAATTTTCAAACTGTTCCTGTGCTCTCTCTTACTCTTCCCTTCATTCGTAGGAAGAATTCAACAGAAACATTCTAGACCTCTCCATTGCCTACTTTTCAAAGTCTCCTTTGAAATTCTCCTTGCCTTTCTAGTTTTCCCCAAATTTCACAAACTTAAGTCTATTTTTCACTGCTTATCCTTCTCATCAATATGTTCTCCTTATTTCCTTTTACTCCCTGGATATCCATTTGTTATCCATTAATAACTTACTTTGTATTGCAGTTGTAATCTCTTGCAGCTCTAATCATCTTATTAATCTTTGTACAGTGCTGACTGCCATGGAGATCTCAGTCTAGGACTGGTTCTCTTAAGCATTGTGGTAACACACGTAAAAAGTTAATGCCACTTCAGTCTGTTGTCCTATGCCCCACTTCTCATGATCTGGAACCAAACATCTGGATATCCATCCGTCCTGAAACCTCAAATTTATACAGTTTGTTCAACCACTCTTTACTCCTCACATGCAGTGTGACAAAACCATGCAAAGTTGTCTGAATAAACTCCAGGCTTAATTACTCAAGTTAACACTTCATTTTTCTTGTAACACTACATGCAAAGATCCCTGGAAAATAATTCCAAATGAGCCTGAGGACTGTATGGTGTGAAGAACAGGCTGAAGGGAACAGGGCCACTGCAGCTATCGCAGGTTCCTTTCATTTGTTTTAGACTACTCTGTGCTGCCAAGTTCACATATACTCAAGCTGAGCATACAAGCTCAGTTAAATTAACTGCTTTTGGTATACATTCAAGGATGAAGACATGGAAGTACAGGCAGAAAAGAGGAGAATGGGTCAAATAGGGTGTTCGCTAGTGCCAATCATTTTAGGGAATTTTTCAAAAGGAAAAATGAACCAGGAATGACACCAGATTACAATGATGCTGAGGGTAGGGCCGTTTGATTTTTCAGTTTGTTGGATGTATGGAGGAAAGAGGGAAAAATAATTTGGGTCAACCCAAAGGAAAAAATGTTCCGCTTTCCTCACCCAAATGAAAGAGAGCTCTTTTTAGTCTAATGACATCTTTCACATGATGAATCACAAATCATAGACTGGTTGCGGTTGGAAGGGACCTATGGAGGTCATCAGGTCCAGCCCCCCTACTTAAGCAGGGTCGTTTAGAGCAAACTGCTCAGGCAGCTTTTGAGTATCTCCAAGGGTGGAGACTCCACCACCTCTCTGGGCAACCTGTACCAGTGCTCGGTCACCCTCACAGTAAAAAAGTGTTTCCTGATGTTCAGAGGGAACCTCCTGTGTTTCAGTTTGTGCTGTTGCCTCTGGTCCTGTCACCAGGCACCACTGGAAAGAGCCTGGCTCCATCTTCTTTACACCCTCCTTTCAAGTATATTTATATATTAATAAGATCCCCCTGAACCTTCTGTTCTGTAGGCAGAACAGTCCTAGCTGTCTCAGCCTTTCCTCATAGGAGAGATGCTTCAGTCCCTTCATCATCTTAGTGGCTCTTTGCTGGAGTCCCTCCAGGGACTCCATATCTCTCTTGTCCTGGAATGGTTGTGAAACACTTATCCCTTCCCCCTTTAAAAAAAAAATGCTTTCAGATGAAACCATCTGACTACTTCATCATAAATGTGTGAGTAGCTTTTATCAATCCAAATAATTTTCCAAAGGACAAAATATTGACCTTTTTTAGCTCAAATTACATCAATGGATTTTTTGTTTCTTTTTTTACAGACTGCAGATTTCACAGGTCAGCCTTTCTGTGCTATATTGGTACAAACCCTAGATAACTTCGATAAATTAATACAATCACTCTTGGTTTACAAAGGTGCAACTCTACTGAGATTTTAAAATTGATTATAATATCATGTAAATAGACTGTGTTTCTCCTTATCTGGAATTGAATTTAAGCTTTCACACTAATTCATTTTTCTTGGTATTATTCAGGAATTTGAGGCTCCTAGTATTTATAACATTAGCAATTATTATTAATTATTATCATTGTTAGGGGAAAAGGAATTATGATTTTGCAAAGCACAGAAAACACAAGTAAACACCATAGTGAGAGAAAAAAAAAAACCTTTTGCCTGTTAATGTTAGTGCATCCTTTAATTAAAATATATACTCCATCCTCAGTTTCTGACTGCCTCAATAAACATACAAGTAAGAGATAGAGTTTGATGGGAAGCTCATGTTTGCCTATATTCTTGTCTTCCTAAATTAAATTTTAAAAAAATTCTCCAAAAATATGAATTCAGTATCCTCTTTTTTCTTATTTTCTGGTTAGCTATATTTTTTTGCCTGCAATAACAAAGCCATGAAAAAAGACAGCAACCCCCTTGCTCATGTGATATAATTCCACACTCTGAGTGTGAATACTGGCAGATCAGCAGAATGAGCCATCTGCAAGCTATAAGCTGTGTCTTTGCATGAGTAGATTTAGGATAAAAAAAAAAAAAATTGTCTGACCTGGAAGCCAAACGTTACTTGGCATCTTTACTAGAGATCCCTGCGAGGCCAGCCACCGGTTGTGCTGAATTTGTATCCTTTCTAAAATAGATGTCCCTCCTTCTTGCCATCATATTTTGTAGTGCATGTACGTAAGTGCACACACAGAAATGCATACACACAGGGCTGCACAACAGGCCACCTCAGAGATGCTGTACTGCAGTTTAATGAATATCAGACTTCATAGTTAGTCTCCGTTGGATTGCCATGCTGGTGAATAATGAATATCATACTGCAGGGTTAATCCCAAGTGGCTAGTTTTCTGGTTTTAACAGGCGGGGTGTTAGTCCTAAAATGCTTGTAAATGTCTACAGTTCATGCATTGTACTGTGTAGGAACATGCACCTCTAAATCCTCACATTACTCAGGCCAGTAACTCCCACTGAAGTCAATGGAGATAGTCAAGGATGTAACACAAGATGAATTTGTTCCTACAGTCTTCCCCCCTCCAGGTTATTATCTTCTAAACCGTAGTTCCACCTCAAATGGAAGAGTTATGCATGCTGCCAGTTTTTTCTTTTCATGAGTTGCTGTCTCCCTTCTAAGCTTGATCTGCTGGCTCTGACATCCCAGTCCTCTGAATTATAGCTTGCGCCTTCAACTAATGAAGTCATTGGCAAAATTCCCATTGACTTCATTCAGAGAGTGATCCAGCTGAACAGTGCTGACTCCTAAGAGCTCCTGAGCCCTTGTGGAATAAATGCAAGTTGCAGAGCCACAGGATTTGTAAAGATTTGGCCCTAGATTATAGAATATCTGGGGCAGGTGGAGTCTATCTTTTCAAATGTTTGTGAAGTGCCATTTTCACCTAAAGTACTCTAGAATGATTAAGCGACAGAAACAGTTGTCAGAGGACACAAAACCTCAAACTTTTGGTGGGAGCAGGGAGGATAGAGTAGCCATTTGCTTTCACTGTGCTTGTGGGGATGCAGGTAGGAAGGAATTAAAGCAATACCTTTAAAAATAAATCCTTTTTTCCCCCTCTTGTTTGTCTTTTTGTTTCCCTTCTCTGTTTACCCCCACTGGGAGAATTAGAATCTGATCGAACCTTCCCGGTTGTTCTAGCTAAAAGCTAATACCTGCATACGCTACATACGCTCTTATGCCTGCTTTAGAAAAGACCTGCTTTGAATTGCATTAAATTTTTCCCTCCCATTAATTTTAATGGCAGCAAACCCAGATTAAAACAAAAACAAATGAAAAAAACTTCTTCAGCATTAAAAGACATAGAGGTTTATTTAACATGAAATACTTCCTTGCATGATCCTTCTCCTGTAATTACAGTGAGCATTACTGCTGCCCCACTGCTCTTTTAATATAAACTAAAACAAACTAAAGAGATTCTCAGGTCTTGGGACTGTAGGTGATGACATCCTTCTTGCACAACAAAAAGAAAAAGCCAGTGGCTGGCCATGCCATGCTATTAAGGTGTGATATAGGCATAATAGGTGCTGAGAGGGAAATATTGGATATCTAAATGTGTGAACAGATTGGCTGTGGAGAAAAGACCTACAAAAGGAGATTTCATCATGCCAAAGTAGGAGGCAACTGCGAATCTGCAATGTGGAAAGGGTAGTGCTTTGAAGGCTGATAGTGGTGGGCTTGACACCTGCTTGTGTGCATCTGGGAAATACAGGCAGTGCTTGGGAGGGCTAAATTTCCCTTCTTTATCCTTTTCCTCTCCACACTTTAGAGCAAGTTTGAGCATTTCCCTTTAAACTGTGTGCGCTCTTGGCAGTCTATAGAATGAGGCCTTTGCTCTGCCCATGCTGGTACTTATGTGACATCCATCTTTGTGCTTCATGTCATTTAAATGACAGAGTGCTGGACTGTGGCTCATTGTAATAATGTGGTCTCTGTTCTACCTGCCCTCTAGAGTTTGGGGACATGTTTTGAGCAAACTTGCCTATTATTCTATTTAGGGAGTGTTAGCAGAAATGCTACAACAGAGGCAGAGATAACATTAAAAAGCATGCGTTGGTCCCAATACAGCTCTAGATGCCTAATGCTAAGCAAGCTAACAGCCCCATGTGGGCACCTTGCTACCACTCTGCGTGGTGCCCCACTCACTTTTTCTCTTCCACAAGGAGTTAAGGATGCAGACATTTAATGCCAGAAATAACCAGCTCCTGCCTTTCAGCAGAGGGCGTTCAAAACAGCAGGCACGTTTTCAAAACCAGAAGCTAGAAATTGGATATCCAAGTAGGTATTTAACTGTATGTCTACTGTGCTAATTTCCTAAAGAGTTTAAAGCTAGTCCTGAAGTTTGAGGTCAGGCACGACAGCCGGAAAGGCAGCCATGTTAAGGGTCAAGGGCCCCAGGAGGCAGAAACTTCTGCCCATTCCCTGACTCATTTGGGTCAGGCAGTGCTTACCAAGAGTTGAGAAAGCTCATTAAGATGACAAACTACAGGAGAGATGTTGGCTTTAGAGCAAGGAGAGCTGCAGCACAGGAAAAAGGCCCCTGCAGCCCATGTTTTGTGAGAGATGGTTTCTTCTTCTTTTCTTTTTTTTTTCCCCCTGAATTAATAAAGTGAGCCTGAGGGAAGAGCCTGAAAAAGATTTTGGCATGACGTTAGTCCTTCCTGGGTTGGGGAAACAAGCCAATAGCCTTACAGACAGCTGACTCTTTAATCACATATTTAGTATCTGGGAGAAAAATATTCTGAGGTGACTAAGTGACCTCTAGAACTGAAATCTATTTCAAATGTTACTCAGAGATTGAGGAATCAGGGCACCGTATGAAGCCCATCATCTTAGCCCTTCTAAGGGCTCAGAGTTTTAAAGGTGTTTTGGTCCCTAAACATTTTTTTTAAATTTCTGGTCCTATGCCATTTTGTAACTCAGACTTTGGCTTCTGCCTGACATTGTCATGTTTGAAAATATTAACCTTGATTTTCTATGCCCAGAGCTCCAGCTGGGCTCAGTTTGTTTCACAGATATTCAGACCCTTTAACGACCTTTCAAAGTATGTAACTATGGATTTAAGCAGTTGAATGTAGACTCCTCTCTCCAGGCTTTCGTCAAAGTATGACATAATGAATGAAAACAACGTATATTATTTCTTTGTTCAGTGAACTCTCTTGAAGCACAAGTCCAGACTGGGTCCCCAGCAAATACTATGTTGCCTTCTGCAGCTTATTCCACCATTAATGAGAAAGTCTATATCAGATTGACAGGGACTACTCAGGGGTCCACACACCTGTGAAAATGCTTTCAAGGGCTTCAGGAACATGACCTATATGATCACCAGAAAAACAGGAAAAGCTGGGAACCAAACTGAGAGTATGAAAACATGTAGCTGTGTGCTGTAGTTCCTAACCTGATACCCCTACTACCTGTAATCATTTTTCCTTTACAAATCATTCTTTCACAAGAAAATGAGAAATTACTGAATGCAGTTAACCAACTTACTCCAGAGTGATGTTTGATGCCAGAAGAGAAAGTTGGCTGAGACTACACCTAGGAAGTTTGCTCTTGCTCTAGCTGTGGAAGCAGGGGTTGTTTCAAGGCTGTGGGGTGGTGGCAGCAGTTGACTGTTTGCTTAATGTGATGAACAAATGTCCACGTTTTGACTTTTCTCTTTGTTCAGCTGAATTTAAAAGTCTGAAAAATTGCAAAAGGTAATAGCTTTCATATATATAGACAGGACTTGAAATGGTGATGCTAATATATCCATGTGTGCTACTCAAAAATACGTAAAGGGCCCTGTGTGCAAAAGCCAGCTAAGTTACAGAAAACGTAAAAGGAAAGCCTTTGTAGTCTTTTTAAATCTGGAGTTCAGCAGTTTAAGTTCTGACCTAAAGGAGAAATACAAATCACTCATACATTGCTTTTGGTTCCTAATTTAAAAATTTTCCTAATTACCAGAAAGTGCTGGAAATTAAATTGCTTTTTTTTATTAATAAAAACACTGGGAAAAGTGGAAAATTATGCAAAATCTCTAGTAAGAGACCTTGTTGGAGGGTTTCTTTTCAGCAAAGTAAAGAAGTAATCTGCTAGAGGAATTCTCTGATGAGACAAAAGGAAACTGAAATGACAAAGCATGTAGTGCCACCACAGAAATTTGGAGCATGTTTTTTAAAAAGGGAATTTCTCTGGACTTCTTTTATGACTTCAAAGCCAGGGATCCATTTAATCACAGGAGCAGAAAATCTCATGCACTGGTAGCTGTCTGGTTTTTAGATTTATTTATTTTGCATTTTCATTTCAAAATGTTTGAAAGCATGAAACAGAAAATCGCATTGAAAAGCCATGCCTTCAGTGACTAGTACCCACAAGAAAATTAGAGAAGTTCTGACCACAGCTCCAAACTGCTAACGTGTGTGGCAGAGGAGAGAGGAGAAGGAAGCAGACAGGCAGCTACTGATTCAGGCAGAGCACAGAATTCCAGCACAATTAAGAAAGAATGGGAGTGGTGGCAGAGAAGAAAGCTAACTGTGCCGGATGCGTTGAGATGGGGCAATATCAGGTTATCATATTGTAGTTAAGCCAGGAGCAGCTGCTGCCAGCAAAACCAAACCTAGCTTGCTCCTTGGCTGAAAACTTAAATATCAACACCCTTTAATTATGCATGAAAAGATATACAAAGCTAGCAGCTTTAAAGTACTGTTATTAATTGCACCAAGTGTTAGTGAAAGATTGAATTATTCATAGTTATAGTTCTCGGGGGGTTCTTGATTAAGGAAAATAAGGAGAATATGAAGTGAATATCTCGTTTCACATAGCTTTCTCGGTTTGCCTAATCCAAGAAACAGGGATGTATTTTACATGTCAGATCTGCAGAAAATGCATGTATCTGCTAGTTCCTTAGCAACCTTCTGGGATATGCCTGCATCTACTCCCATAAACCCTGCATATCGGAAATCATCTCCAGCAGGTTTTCAGGGATCAGTGGATTTTGCCACACTAATAAAATCATTCATGTGCAGTTAGAGTAAATAATTTTATTTACTTACAGGATCATTGCTGTGTTTTGGGGTTTTTTGAAATGTGTTGCTAGGAAAATAATATGTAAGCACATTTCATTGAGAGCCCTCTGTGTGAATGAGGAGGGCTGTAAGCTGTACATATATATTTTTTTAATAACTGGAAACAAATAATGCTCATTCAGAAGTGCAGTTGTACTCATCATAGTCCTGGTCCTCTTTCCTCTCTGCTTTTTAGCTAGAAGTAGTAGCTAAAATTAGCACAAACTTCTGGAAGGGAAGATTTTAGAAAAACAATATATCTTTACATTTTGTGCATTTTCCTCTTCAAAAAGAGAAATCTTCACATTTCAGTTATCCTTACAGGCTGTGTGCCTTAGATTTATCATTGTGATATAATTTATTGGCAATCTGAACCTTATCAAACAAGCCTGTACTTTGCTAAATTGCATATGGTAACAGACAATAGGCAAGGGACATCTCAGGTGAGTAGTTTTTACTCATGCAAGCAGTAGATACTAGCTGGAGCAGGGACTAAGGGTCCCTTGCTTGAGACAGAGTTTTCAGGATTCAAATCAGGCTCAAAATTTCCACTGGAATCAGGACTATGTCGGTCTAATCCAGTAGCTCATGTAGTGTGGATGAAAATTTTCACTGAATCCAGGTGAAGGGCTTCTGTTCAGCTTCTGCATCTGCACTTTATCGATGCTGTTTTGACACTGGTATTCTGGTATTGTTATTTAGTGTATGCAATACGCTTTCAGGAATAGGAGCTCCATGGCTGTGGACCTTCTTACTTCTAGTAAAGCTGATGGAGTTAAGCATATTTGTGGCAAGCAAAAATGACATCTATTAATGTTAATAAACAGCTGGAAAAAAAATGTGTCTTCTAAAGTCACTGAAGGCTTTATTGTTGCCTTCATGGAGTCAAATTCACACTAAATATTTTTTCTTTATTAAGGATGAGAAGAAAAACATATTTATGTTCAATTTTGTCTTACAAGCAAATGGTGAATCATAGTACTTCAAGTCACGTTTCAGTATGTTAAGACCTAGAAAGACTAAGCAAAAATCAGAATGTCAGATGTATAAATACCTGTATAAATAAATATAGAGACTATCTATAGAGATAGATATAGTGTATATATTAAGACATATACTTTAAATATGTATAATGTGTATAGACAGATATGTGTATACACTTATATAGTTATACAAAACATTTACACAGAAATACATATAATGTATCTAATTTTTATGTGATGGATGCTCTAGCTGTTCTTTCACACATTTGTGTAATAAGGGTGCAATTGTATTCTCACTTTCCTTATTGCAAATTAATAGCATGTTTAATAGCATGTAAATATGATCTGTAAATGCAAATAGCTTTTAAATATGATAAAAATTATAGTTTACTTTTCATATGTTAGTTCCTGTACAAAATAAAGAAAGATTTAGTCCAGGGTTGCCTACTTTCTCAACCCAACAGTCTTTAAAAACTTTTATGTGGCTAGGATCACAAGAGATGTGTCTGAGAGGAGACAAATCTCCGGATGTGGTTTATAAGCAAGAGATGACAAAAATTTCCAGCAGAGTTACCATTTCCTTGTATGATTATGCTGGGCTGGGCATGAAGCTGGGTCCCCAGGCAACCAAATTATTGCAGGTCCTGGTAGCTCACTTCAACCAGATCTGTAATCCTATTGATGCTATTCTCCACCTGAGCAGTTGCTTGATCATCTTTAGTCTAGTCTAATTGCTTCAGAGGATGAATGTTCTTAAAAGAAATTACGTCACAAATAACTGATATAGATAGGCTTGGGCAGCAAAGGACAAATATGAGGCATGCAAGAGTTTTCACGAGCTTTGATATGTGGTTTGATTGTGCTCATGGCAGGGGCCACTGTCCCCCCGGCACCCTTTTCCCTTGCACTGCCGCTGAGGGCTTCTCAGCCAGGTAAGAGTGTCTTTTCATTTAGCGCTGTGCCGACTGGCCCCACACTGACTCTTTGGCGTGTCTGCACTGTGCAATGATGTGGTGCAGAGGTGTGGGGATTAAACCTGCCCTGAGCTGTTATGTCCACAAGGTGCATTGCAGCGTCACGCGCCGATACTGGCTTCAGTCCCATCAACAGTATATTGCAATAATGTTATTCCATGACCAAGCTGTCCACATTCTCCATCAGCTCTGAGATCTCTTCCCTATATTTCCTCCAATATATTTGGTCTTTGTTATTCACACATTTCTAATTTTTGATCATTTCAGCACATAACTCCATTTTAGTTGTGACGCAATTAGACCTTGATGGGACATGCTAAAAGCCTCAAAAATTTTAAAAAGTCCCAGTCAGAAACAAGGTAAGAGGAACTTTTGAAATATACTTTGGTACTTGTGCCACACACAGGAAATGAGAGCAATTGTAAGTTTTTAGCTAGAAGAACATATTTTCTTGCTCATAGACTACCGAGCATGGCTGACTCCTGGCCCATGACTCTCTCCAGTCCTACTGTAGAACAAATAATAGCAACAATGAAAACAACAGCTTATTTCTATGTGTGGATTTACTGATGTTCTGAAATATAATAGGATCAATATACAGTTCTTCCCCAAAGGCAAATTCAGGCCAGCTGTTATTCTACTGTCAGTGTCAAAGTACCAAATACAGGAAATAGTGACAGACCATTGCTAGCAAAACCTGAGCTCCACACCAGTACTCAGAAAAGCATAAGTTAGCCAGAAGTGTGGCTGGCAATCCTAATACTGTTAAGTAGACTGTTTGAATTCTTGAATTGAGTTTCTCCTGACTGCATTTTTGCATTTTTTTGCAATGTTGCATTCAGACCAGAAAAAAATTTTATTATGGAATTACTGTTTCTAGTGAGTCACTGGAGCTCATTGCCTTCAAGGATCATGCAGTTTCAGGACAGATACCCTCAGAAGTGGGTTTCAGCTAAGTGGAGACATCCCGTGTGCTCTCTTAGAAGTCAACCACAGTCTCATGCTGCTGTGCCAGGGGAATTGATATAGGATTGATTGACCAGCTTTGCCCTGAGTAGGGATAATCATTTGCTTCTTAAACTTCCATCCAGTGCTTTGGCAAGCAGAAAGCCTGCACTAGTGCCAAATCTGTAATTACTTTACTAACAGCGATGACATGTATGCCTGTTCTGCATGATCCTATTTTGTTGCTTCTGTTGTTGGCTATGAACAACTCAGTACTTCAGATAATAGGAACCTCATCCCTGCATCTGTCTCTCAGCAGGGTGAGCTTTAACCTAGGCTTTCAGCAGGTTTTAAAGAGGAAGGCGAAAAATACATCAAAGCAACAAAAAGTAAAAATACATGAACAGGTACTGACTTGGTAGATACTGCAGAAAAAAGAACAGCATGTGCTGTCTCAAGGATAATAAAGGCCGCATTGCTGTAGTGGGCTCTGCACATGCATGGGCACCATTGCAAGGTGGAGGCCATCTTTGCTGTGAAAAGCTGCCACAGTGTCTCAGTACACTCTTAATACATATAGATTGTGCCACATGGCACAGTAATCATCAGTCCATACGGGTCTGGCTTCTGCCATCACGTTCTCCTATTCTATTCTGTTCTGTTCTTCTGTTCTGTTCTGTTCTGTTCTATTCTATTCTGTTCTATTCTATTCTGTTCTTCACATTGGAACATTTAATAAATAGCTAAAATGACTAAAACTTAACAACAGATTATTCTTTTTTGCTGTCTCATAGGGAGAGAATAGTGTATGCAATAAGTAATTTTGTTTTAAGAAGCTTTCATTTACTTCTTTTGTGTCTTTATTTTATAAATGTGCATAGAATTAATTCATCAGCTCTAGACAGAGGATCCTTAGATGAGGGCTCCTACCTTTTTTGTGTGTTTGACTACAATGTTACTGCAATTAACAGAATTCCTTCATAATCCAATTCAGCTCACTGCTTTATTCTAATTTCTTGACAGGTTTGCTTCACTGTTTGTGCATGTGTGTATACATCTATACAGACACATGCATGTATACATAATGGATCAAGTTAGTAAAAATATTCATTCTCATGTAGAAAAAGGGTCAGTGACCTGTAGATGCCACGTCTAAGTCATTTAAAATTTACTCTGTGTTTATCTAGAATAGTTTCTCACCTGCTTGATTTGGTAGAATACACATTTTTAAATGACCAAGCAGGGAATATATGTCCTTTTTTCTAAAACTTTTTTTCCCTTCTGTGCAGCAGCAGCTGCCTGCTATGTTATTGTTTTTTGTCGCTAGCAGGCTTTTTGGGTGTGCGCCAATAATTTCATGTGGGGAGCGGGATGATTTGCATCTGAATGGTGAATGGCAAGGCTGGGCGTGGGTACACTCAGCCACACCAGGTGAGGTAGAACAGCCGCTTCCAGCTCACCTGGAGTAATTAATTCAATAAAAAGTTAATTACAATGAAAGGGAAAAAGAAACTTCCATACAACAGATGGCAAATTTTTAGTATTATGGAAATGAAAAGGATTTTTTTTTTTTTAATACCACTATGGTGTGCCCTAAATGGTATACAAAAGTCTCTCCTCTTGGTATATACTTAAGCAATTGCATATATTGTTTCTGTATACTGACTCTGCTGTGCTTTTTGATACATATTTCCTCCAGTTTCAGATATTTGTGAGTTTTTAATCATAAAAATTTTCATCAACACATGGTTTTCCTAGCAGATTTCATTTGTGGCTTGGTTCCTGGAGGAGTTGCAAGTCCTTTGTGTCCATCAGTCACTCCTCTTCTAGAAACTTTTGAACCTGGGAATCAGAATGTCAGCCAAATTGCAGAGAGGAGCAGATGCCTTATGAACACTGAGGCTGGGTAGCTCCTCTACCCAGAAAAAGCCATGGTAAGTTTAGCCCTTTCCCAAAGTATTTGACTGGCCCTGCAGCTGAGGAGCAGAGACTGGCTGGCCAGCCGGCATGCCAGGAGGTAGCTGGACACTTTTACGCAGAGGACAGTCCACATGCATCCTCTGCTTAGCTGATAAAGTTGAGTGAAGATATAGAAAAAGAGAAAGAAAAATATCTTGAAGATGGGCATGAAACTCTATTCCTTAATAGAGTTAGGCACACATGTTGATGGTAGGGGTCATAAAAGTAAGGGGCAGAGCTGGGTTTTTAGCAGCCTGGTGCGTAGTGGAGATAGCCTTGAGAAACTGGGTTTCATTAATTTCAATGCTTGTAGAATAAACTCTTCATAAGAAGAACTGTGGGTACAAAACAGAATTTAATGGTACTAGAATGTTAGAAAGATTGAACTCAAGGTTCCTTGCTATTGTGCAAGCTAGCAACATGTTTTTAATGATTAGCTGTTCAAACTTTCAGGAGCGAGAAGTGCATATGAATGCATATCTTGGAGGGATCCTGATTTTTAAAAAAATATTGAATGTCCATGTGAGAAAGCTGAGGTATTGACCTCAGTTCTTTCTAAAATAGTGTTTCAGTGCTCAGTATCAACTGTTACAATTGATCCATGCTTTAAAGTATTTAAAAATTACAATATTGAATGGTCTGAACTTTTTTTTCCAAAACTTACCTAGTCATTCCTAGTGCATTTTTGCATTACTCCCCTTTCACTGACTTAAGTAGATTAGGCTCTTTTCAAAAAGCTTGATAGTATCAGACTAAACAAAAATATGTTGTTGAGTGGGCAAAAGAAGAAAGCCATTGCTGCTTTCAGTGATGGGTCTGATCCTACATCAGTTTAATGCTTTCCATTGAGCCAGGGCATACAGAACATTTGATCAAAATTGAAGGTTTCCAGCTGGAAAAACTCTATTCAAAATATTTCCAAACTTTGCATCGTTTTCAGGACTGGACCCCTGATAGTAGGTTTACAAAATCCTGGTCCTGTTGTCAGTAGCCAGACTTGGTGTCCTCTATTGCATGAGAGAAAAAAGGAAGGGAGACGATGATTAAATCTACAAGATATCAATTTCCCCTCACACTCTCACCTCATCTGCAGGTAATTAAAAGTTGCTAGTGTAGTTTATCACATTGATAGCGTAGACAGGCTTCCACCACAGACCTGGGTGGCAGTGCTGGCAGCAGATGGCACAGTCCAGGTGTATTCAGCAACTTCCTGGGGATCCTTCTTGCCCCTGCCTTGCTGTGCCTCCAGGCACCTCTGACAGCATGGGGGCCCTGTACCAGCTATCAGATGGGATGCTCTGCTGTCTAAGAAAAAGCAAATGCAGAGGCATATTACAGCAAAAACACTTGATGCAGTTTTGCTGCAAACTACATGCTAAATGATTTTGACATGAAAGTTTTACTGCTACATACAATGAGAAAACTGGTGACATTCTGTGTTCTGCCCTCTCCGATGCAGATCTTCTGTTCTCCACAGAAGGTGGCTGTCAAGAAAACCTCACACAGTGAGGTTTTATGTGCTCTGTAGCAGTCTTCCTGTTTGCTACTATCCTGCACTATATTTAGTGAACATTATTTGGCTTTTCCACTGGAGCAAATAAATCTGTCAGTATTTTAACCTGAGCTTGTTTTATATGCCGCAGTTAACATTCCTCAAGCCTCTGTGTTTGATATTAAATTTGGAAGCTTGCTTCCTAATTATAGGTGGGGCTGTAGGGCTCCTTATTATTTAGGTTACTCAGAGCATGGGATGGGCCTATTCTGGGCCTGAATCAAGGTTGTGTAATAAGGGAGACAGTTGTCTGAGGAACCCTTGCGTGATTGTTTGTCTGATAGCTCTGAAAGATGTAGGTGCACAGGGTAGGGGATTGCATGTGGAAGAGATTACTTTCATAGTAAAGGCACTTAAACATTGCCCAGATCAGTAGGACTCCTTCTCTGCCCTTACCATCAGATTCCATTATGACTTCAGGCAAGTTGTTTTCAGGGATGATTTCTGACTGTGGTATCTTGCTTCTTTTGTCTACCCAAGATGAGAGGTTAGAATAAGGTCAGAAGAAATGTGTTGTGCTTAGAGATGTAAATGGCAGCACTATGCACTTGAAAAGACCTATAAAAAACAGTGGCATCTCAGACTGGGCAACCAGAATCAGGTTGCACTTTATATCTCAATCTTTCTATGTCCCGCTTCCTCATTTGTAAAACAGAGCTACTCAATGGCTATCTCACGAAGACATTGTGGAAAAAAAAAAAGGCATTAATACCCATAAAGCACTGGGGTACAATAGTGATGAAAGCACAGGAAAGATTGTGAAAAAATTATTTGAAGATCTAGATAGAGTGCCAACTGTAGGGTTGGGGACCACACACTGAGTAATAAGGAGAAAGAGTATTGCAAAGTCACTCATTAAATGTGCACCATCCAGTCGGCTCTGGATAAGGTGAAATTCACTGGTCTTTAGTTACTCACATGCTGTTGTAACACATACAAATAGTGTGGCTGAATTAGCTCTGCAGACAAAGGCTTAACTTTTTTTTAACTTAATTTTTGCATGCTTGATTTTGCAACTCAAGTAATACTATTCTGGCACAGGGAGAGGGAGAGAGATAGGGCTGTTTATAATAAAATGTAGATTCTTGTAATCATATGTATGGTTTCTAGTCTCTATTTGTTCCCTCTGCAATACTCGTAGGATCATAAGTAGATGAAACAAGGAGAAAATAGCCTCTTGGTCATCTAAAATACTGTAAAAGGGAATGAAATTATACCCAGATCCTACATTTTTAATATGATAAGAACACATTTTAGAAACACCCCCAGGATCCCTTGAACGGTATCATTAGACATTTGATGTGAGCCATTATATTTATTTTATTACGAATAATCATTTGTATTACAGAACTACCTTGAGGCACTGACCAAAAGCTGGTCTCTATTCAACAGGGCCCCATGCAGGTACACAACAGAGGACAATCCTTGCTCCAAAGGACCTTTGAACTAAATAATGCATATTCTGGGTTGGTAGAAAGGCAGTTGCTCAAATGGCTGTCACAACCCTGTGCTGTGCGGACAATGAGATGACTAATGCAGTGCATATATCTACACAGTGCAGTACAGTGATGTGCAGCCCTGTTGGGCTAACTTGAACTCCAGAACAACCACACTATCAAAGTACTTAGCCAGAGTTAATATCATCAGCTTCCTAGATTCAGCTCAGCTGTGTAGGCAAAACTGAGCAGGGGTCATCAGGAGGCAACAGGGATGGAAAAGGGAAAGTAGCAGAACCAGGATGGACAACCCTGGTGAACCAGGCTTGCTGCTTCTGTATCAGCCTACGGGATGTGGGATACATTGGAAAGAGTGAAGTAAATGGCATTTGCTACTGAGATGGTGGTCCTGATGTCCTGGAAATCCCATGCATCCTGACTCTGCCCTCACTGGTGGCAGCAGCAGCTGTCTGGGTTTCCAGGGACTAGGAAAACCGGCTTAATAGCCAGCTACTGTGCTGGCTGCAGCAGCCTGCTGTCTTAGACAACTACATGCTTTGCTGTTGCAGCAGAGCCAGGAGGAAGCAGCCCAATCAGAGCTGTTTTTTTCATACTTGAGCTGGGTTCTTCAGCACTTGCTCTCCAAGTAGCTCTGCAGACCAGTGTATCATGCCACAGCTGAGATATCAACTGTACCTCAGCATCCCTAGCCCAACTCTTTTCACCTGTATAGCTCAAAGATCTGCTCAGTAAAATCCGCCTTGTGGCCCTCGTCATTCAAAGTGACAGTTCTTGATTAAGTATTCCCTACAGTGGGGATTTTGCTGAAGCTGCCTCCCACAGTCCTAACTGAGTTATATAGTCCTTTGTTTCTGTTTTGTTTTTATTAAGCTGCTTTACCCAGCAATCTTATCAGTGTTCATGAAACTTTAACTGTAATGCATTTGTTTCTGCTTAAATGCTTTTTTGCAAAATGCTATTTTGTTTCTACTGCTTGAAATTATATTTAACAGTATCCAAGCTAAATTTATGCACACACATTTAAAGAAGGAGCCCTAGATATAATGCATTTTTAACCATGTGAAATATATTAGTAATGGTACTTACAGAAAGAAAAGAAAAATTATTTTGGCTTGCATTAGTTCCATCTTTGCAGTATGCAGATAAGTACCATACCTTTGACAGTGTAACTACATTAGGTTTGCCTCAAAGCTAACAGTCAGCAAGCCTAGCACACAACAGCCATAACAGGTGTCTTGCATAAGAGATGCTATTCCACACGCTTTTCGGTGTATCGTCTCCCATGGCTCATAATGGTCCATGTGAAAGCAGGAGAGACAGAGCACGAAGAGCATCACACTGTAACACTTGAGGAGTGGGGTATAGTTACCATTAACAGAAGTCATGAAAGGAGAGGGGAATATTAAAACAGGGACTTGACCTTGCCCTGTTCCCCCTCCAGGACTGTCCGAGGCAAGGAGAGTGTGCTCGTTTGTTTTGTGGGTTTTTTTTCCCCCCTTAACATGTGCTTTCTGTGTTAGAATGGAAGCAGCTAAAGGCAAAAATGCATCTAAAGGTGGCTGAGAAAAATGTGAAGGAAACAATTACTTCTTAGAGTGTCATAACAGTAACAGTAATGAGAAAGGATGTGGTAACCTCTCAAACAGAAGACTATTATTAAATGTAAACCAACCAGCAATCAGGTGTGGGGCTGGCAGACTTTTTTTGCTTAGCTAAAAATAAGTAAGCTGTTGTTTTTAGTTTTTCCTACTGGATTCAAACAGTTTGGTAGCAGACATAGAAAAATGAAGCACTGTGCTGGCAAAACGGACGATCCTCCGCATGGCACTTGTGTGCTGGCAGTCTGGATGCCTGGCTGCCAGGCTGGTTGTCTGCCCATGGAGGACCCAGCCAAGCAGAGTACCTTCCCAGCTGCTGTGGGGAGCATGCGCAGCCCTGTATCCCGCTAGCACGTGCAGCAACCCCTGCACTCAGCTGGGTCTCACTGCTCAGGAGAGACCAGGGAAGGCTGGAGTGACAGCAGAGGGGTTTGGGGGTTGTGGGTGAGGAGAGAGGCCTGGGGGCCATTGCCTGCTTCACTGGGGGCCTCAGGCACATTGCTTTAGACCCGACCAAAGTCCAAGCTGTCCGCTTATACAGTCTCTAATCAACATGGGTGCTTTATTTTATCTTAACTGTCTCCAGATGTTGACAAATCACGCTTTGCTTGTTGCTAGAAATGCCTCAGCCTTCCTGGCAATCCCACACCTAACCCCACCAGGAAGTCAAGAATTATTCATTTTGCTAGTGAAGTCCTCCCAGAGGCCAGCCCAGTAGCTGTCTATGAAGCAGGGTACAGGATGTAGTCTTGTGAGCAGGGTCAGCAGCTGAGAACAGTCCTTCCCCAGCCAGTGCCCTGGGACACGGTCTTTGGCCCAGGGGTCCTCGAGCATGTTTCTGTGGAGCAATATGTGCTTGACAGGAGGGAGATGAGTCCCCTGGCTCTACTGTGCCTGCCAGCATCACCATCAGGCTGCTGGCTTGGGCTCCCAGGAGCAGGGTGTGTGAGTTCATGTCCCCTTGGGTGGCAGGAGGAAACGAAGCAAGGTCTCCTGCATCCTGCATGAGTGGTCTGATGACTGCATGAATGTGTAAAGCCTCCGTGATGACAACTGTGTGTTGTAAAAAGGAAAGCTTGAACCCTGCTCTGTTTCTGAGTGAGGCATGAGCTGCGCGGGCTCAGCAGAAAGAGCCATGTGCTGGGGGACAGCAGCCAGAGGAGAGGGGACACTGCCATGGAGAGCAAGAGGAGAGGGAGAGATTTAACTCCCATTTCTGTCCCCAGCACTTCTTGCTAGGCTGAGCCTCTCGAGTGCAGACATCTCCCCTTCCATGTGCCCTTGTTTTCGGTGTTGTTCTGGGGCGTCTGAAATAAGGGAAAAGGTGGAAGGACAGTTTACACAGTCTAACTGCGAGCATCTCACTTAGCTCGGAATTACACCTCAGTGAGATACCTGTTAGATATCTGAATCTGCCTAAGGAAACTCTCTGGAGCACTACCAAGCACCACGCAGGGAGCCCAGGTGACTCATGAGGACTTGTCCATGGGTCCAGGCTTCCACATATGAGCTGCTGCTGCACCACACCTTGGGGCATCTTGGTTCTTTTTTTGGCTCTAATGATTATTTTACCCATTTCAGTTCACAGTTTATACAATATGGGTAACGCTCTGTGTGTGTGTGTGTGTGTGTCCCCGTCCCTGTCCCAGGGGAGTCTTAGGAGAGTAAGTACAATTAGGGCTGAGGCACATGGGTCCTGTGGAAAGAGGAGGCAGAGAGCAGCGATACCACAAAGGCACACATTTCTGGCCTTTTCTCTCAGAAAATACTACTTCTACTTAACATCAGACAATATAGCTCACCAAGCAGATACTTTCCCCCTGAGAAAATGTAAAGCTATAAAAATAACCGTCAAAAAATATAAGGTTCAGACTGAGCCAAAATGCTTGCCAGTGACAGACAGGAGCAACTTCACATGCCTGAGTACAGTGAGTTTGGGATCCAGACCCTACTTTGAAAGATTTCTTGTATGGGAGAACATTTTTCAAATCCACTGAGTCCAGTCTGTCACTGTTTCAAAGAGAAGCAGCTGGATTCCAGCACATTTTATCAATAAAAGATCATATGTAGTCAGCAGTATGACTTTTTTTTTATTGCTTTACATCATCTCTGGGGAAAGTATTTACCTCAAGAACTATTTTGCCAGATGATGAGTAGTACTTGTACTTATTTTGGTTGTGTCCAAGCCGTAACTTTGCCTCATTTGCATCTACCGACTAAATGGTTTAATTAATTTTGCATTGTGCTTACTGACTAGTTTTAATTAGCAGTTAAATCAGTTCAGTTACCGAAAAAATGTAGGTGTTTACATGAATGCAAATCATGATGGGTTCTCAGGGCTTGATTCGAAAAACAGTTCCACACCATTGGTGCTGAATTTCTGCAGGCTTTATTCAGGAATTGCACGCTTCTCCTCCCCCGTCAACAAAGGGTAGGGCTTTATGATTCATTAACTGGCCCAGGCTTTCTTTTTCTCTTTCTTTGCTGATGTGGAGAATGAGGAATGGATGCAGATCAAGTGGGGCTTCAATGCTTTGTTCTTAGGGCATTCACTCAATACTCATGCAAGAAGGGACAAGAAAGTGTCTTTGGCTTAGTGTGTGCAACTGTGTCTCCCTCCAGTGTCCAATTCCAGCCATTATTACAGCTTGTGCTATTTTTAGCCACTTATTTTTCTGTTGGCTGGGTGTTTGCTTACATCTGGCCAGGGCAGAAGTCATGAAAAATTGATTTTATGAGAAGCAACTTCTGCATTCCAGTGTCAGCCAGACTCTGGTAATATAGGCACAATGCTATGAATGTGATATACATTCTTATTTCCATTGTCATTGGTCTTGTGTACGTTGAATGGAATTTATCTTGGAGAAGCCCTCCTTCTGGTGATGTTGGGACAGATGCCAATGGCTACTTTATTGATTTCTTTTGCATGAGAGATGCAGAAAAAATCAAGAGCAGTATGACCTTTACCTCCGCCAAAATTCATGCACAAATTGAAAGAAAATCTCCTGATCATTAGTATAAAAGCTGTCATCTGTCTGTGTTTAAACATCTATGTTTGCCCAGTCTCCTGTGTGTTATTATGTTGAGCTCTTCCCCACAGGGAGTAATAGAGTTTCAGTGCTGCAACCAGTCTTAAAGGCAAGTTATAATAGACAAGGATAAATTTGTCCTGACACTACAGTTACCTTACTCAGCTTTCCCAATAACCTTACCCAAAAGGGAAGATCAGAGACAAGAAGATAATTGGTGAGATCATCAAGAAATGACTTCATAAGCCCAGGCCTTTCATTTGAAGGAAGCTGGCAACCTGCCTTCCTCGGAGAAGGTGTTATTCCACTAGTAACTACAGATCAAAGTCAACAGGGGTAATTATTTGAGGAGTTAAGTAGGTAATCAGTTTGAGAAACAAAAAAGAAAACCAAAAAAAAATCCTCCTCAGTCCTTGGAGCCCGAAGAAAAATTAGCTGGAATGTGTGCTGTCTGTAGTTTTGTTCTAAAATTAAATTTAATTTCATAAATGTAATTTCATAAGCTATTCATCAGATGTCTCGTTGAGGGACCCTGTGCCAAGCACATGTGACACAACTCTCTTCCCAAGCCTTGGAAGGGGAATAACTCTTACATGTTGTTCCCTGTCCTTTACCTATCCCATGGAAATGGAGCCCAGTCCCATCCTCATTCACGGGCACTCTGCCTGCAAATCCCAAAACAACAAGATTAAACTTTTTTTGTTAATGATTCCAGTCTCCAGTGCCGCCCATCTGGCACTGTTTTGTAATGCTTACACTCACAAAAGCCATGAAGAGAAAATGAGGTCATATAAAGGTAACCTGTTTCTCTGCAATTTTGAGAAAACATGTCTTGCTCGTCCCGTAAACCTGAAAATGGAGCTGTGTTTGGGATGCAGGTGAGTGCTCAACTAGCCAGTGGGCCCCCCTTCTGATATGTCCTCCCTATGCTAACTGCTTCTTCCTTTAGTTCCATCCTGTTACGTGTTCCCCTACGTCAGGCTCTTACGTTAATCAACAGGTGTCATAAGGCAGCAATGCCTACCCAGTGCAGAACTTGGTGCTCTCACAGCCCACTTCACGCTGGTCTAGAAACATCACGAGTAACAAGTCATTAAAAAAGCAAATTAATCCTTCAGCCAAAAATTAAAAGCCAGTAGTTAGGGGGCCTGATTCTAGTCTCGGTTGGTTTCAGTGGTCTGAGAGAAGAAATGTCATCCATTGACTCTTTTTTTTTTTTAAATCAATTTTCTATTTGTTTATTTAATTGTTGATTCAAGTGTCATGTGGGTGTATGAGGGAAGTGTTGTTCCTTTATCTCTCCAGAATATAAATAGATGCTTTTTGGAGCTCTTGGTTTTTAAATTTGTGATTTCACACAGAGATTTGTAAAGAGCCTTGTATTTTGTAGTTGCATCTCTGAGCAGAAATGTATCACCTGGTACATGGATTTTTTTGGTGTTACAATGCAAGCTTGTTGTCTAGACTATATCACATGAGGGTACTGCATAGCATCATTTACAACGATGCAGGAAGTTGAAAAGAAAGGCTCAATCAACTTCCAAAGCTAGCAGAGCTTTAATAGGCCAGCCTTTCATTAAATGAATTCCGAAATGTTGACCAAATTCTTTCAGATGTAGGCAGCTAATGGTTCAGGATGCATGTGATGCACTTGTCATTACACAGACGTTGATAAAAATCCTTGAAGCTGCTTTTTCCCAGAAAGTTCACATGAGTAGAGGGGAAGGAAAAAAAAGAGACTTCTCTTTGCTGTTTTCTTTCATGTCACAAGAAGGAGGGTCATGTGTTTTAGTTTAACTGATACATTCCAATAAAATTATTTTCAAAGGGACAGGACAAATAATGGGTATTTTACATATGGTGGCTAGTGCACATCAGATGGAGCTAATTTTCTCATACACAATATATTTGTTATTCTGCAAGCTGCTTATAATTCATTTAAAGTCTCTTTTTATTTAATTTTACCTAATAAACTAATATAATGGCCCAGTGAAGCCTTTATGGCTGGTAAAATTTTGATGAATTATTTTAGTCACCATTTTCATTAGGATATCAAAAAATATATGTCATTCTCCCACACAATTCCTATTCAATCAAAAACAAAAAAAAAAAAAAAGAAAAAAGATATCTGAAAAACAAATCCTCCAATCCAGGCCACATTATATTTTTGTAAATCTAGATATCAAGGTAACAGCTAGACGAGACTGGTCTCTCACTTATTTTACGCATGACATTTAAACTTGCTTACATAGTTACTTGCAAACAATTCTCTATAAGGCATATACTTTTGTTCCTGACAGAAAAATATGCTGCCACATTAAACCAGTGTACTTTAGACTTGACATTTGCATAGGCTGATAAAGTTGTCTTTCCTTTACAGAGTCTTTTAAAATTAGGTCCTCCTTGCTGTCTAGTCACTGCAGATTTTCATTAGTGTCCTGACGCTTTGTCTCTCAAGTTAGTCCATTTATCACCTTCCTTGTCTTCTGAAAGGTGATATGACATCTTTGCCTCTCAACAGTGTGACAAAATGACAAACGAAGCATCCAGCTGGCCTTTGTATAGCAGAGGATTGGGGAGGAGGGAAGAAGGATGCAAAAAAAAAAAAAAAAAAAACAACCCAAACCAACAGCAACAAAAAAAGTTTGGCATTCTGCTGCTTAATTATCAGCCAGAGCAGAGAAGCTTAATAGTCCAGTAATGGGTGGAAGGAGCTTCTCAGCATCACAGAAAACAGTATGCAATTAGTCAGGGTCAGGATGCCCAAGATCAGATTTGCTTAAGGCTAAAGAGAGACAGAGGAAGGCTATGGCAGTGTCACAGTCTGCAGCCCGGTTGTCTCCCTGTGGCAGGATGCCTTTTGCTTCAGTTTCTAATTAAACAACCAGGCAACCAAGTGTGTCCACTCCCGGCTTACTTGTGCATAACTTGTTTTACATTCAGAGACCTGGAGAGCTTGGGAGGGTGTTTACTAAAGCAGAGGATTAAACTACAAATATAATTATTAAAAGTGGTGGATACAACAAATAGTTGTCATTACAATAAGAGATCTTGAGTTGATCTCCTAAAAAAATAAATAATAATCCAGCTTTCTGGTTTCACTGTCTTAGAATTATTATAAGTTCCTCAGAGGCACATTAATGCAGCCCAGACTTTCCTCTCTGGTGCAATATAAGCACAAGTGTCTCCAACTGCTGTCGGTAACAGGAGCCTGGGGAGCGAAGGTTACAGCAGGGCGAGCACGGAGTGACGTTGCCTCTGGCGTAGCCTTCCAGGCCTGAAAACCTGCCCTTCCTGAGCTGGGTGTTGTATTTCTGTCTTTGTGTTTAAGATGTCCCCATGGACCTTTCCTTCATGACTATGTCTAAGGATGTTTTGAACTCATTTATACTTTTGACATCCCAAGCATCCCATTGATAAAACCGTGTCTCTTGAGAACAAGCACTTTCTTTCATTTGTTCTAATCCTGCCGCCTGTTGCTTTCAGTTGTGGTCCCTGCTTTTTAGGTTATGGAAGATAACATGCACACACATATTATACATATAACTTCACATACAAGGAAAATAATCTGTATTGATTTTCTTCATGACATTCATGATTTTATGAACTTTGATCACATTCTAGCATTTTAGATGTCTTTTTCACAGGGTAAGTGTCCCAGATTATTCAGTCTCTTCACATAAGAAGCAATTTCATACTTCTGATCATCTCCACTGCTCTGCTCCTTACCATTCCAACTCTCCTACATCCCTTCTGAGATGTTGAGTGTCTAGAAGCAGATGCAGTATCAGACATGGCATAATTATATACAGTGACATATGGTTTTCCCATATGCATTATTTTGGACTTATCACCAAGGTATTCCATCTGCCATATTTTTACCCAGTCACTCAATACCATGATATTCTTCTGCAGCTGTTCACAGTCAGTTTGATAACGACAAATCATTTTGTATCAACACCAAACTTAGTCACCTCGTTGTTGACCCTGTCTTCCAAATCATTTGTGACTAGGTTGAAAAACAGGTGTTCCAGAATAGGTTCAGTGGGATCCTGATGTGTCCCACTCTTGCTTGTCCCACATAATATGTTCATACTACTGAAATCCAGTGCACTTTCTCTATGGATAAAACAAAATTAAATAATTCACTGTAGAATATGTGAACTGCTCATCATTTTTCTAATGGTCTAATTTGCAAGTTGCTAGCCTTTGAATTGTTCTGCTAAATGTTTGATCTTTATTCATCCTGTGTTATGTCTAAGCTCATCCCTTTCCACAGTCTACACCATCTGACTGGTGGTGACAGCTCTCCTCGTAGTATATTGGATGACAACTATACATCCGGTTCTTCCAGAGCAACTGTCCTCAATTCCAAGAGCAGTTGGGTGGTACCATACCACTCAGTATATTTTCATAATCTATTAATATCAGGCAATATTCCTGGTGGCCAGTTTCTTCTATCCCAAGCCCCAGTGTTCATCTACCATATATGCATTTTCTGCTACTTTATTCTCACAGAAATATTCAGAATCAGAAGACTTTAAGCTTCAGACTAAAGCAAGACATATTCCACCTACCTATGGCACTATGCAAAACTCATTAAAGATTAATTGATTTCTGGGAGAAGGTGATGGAGGTGTTGGGAAGGAACTCATTTCAAGACCTTCCCATTTGATACTGAAGGAAATAACAGCATTCTGGAGTATCCTATGACTCCAGAAGAAAAAATATTACGTCATTTGGATATTTCCTGGAGACCACTTTGTGGAACAGGTGGTTGAGGGTACTGCCCTTTCATCAGACCTATGGATTTCAGAATAGGTGGAAATGCAAACGTGCATTTCTTGAGCACAAGCAGAGGAGACAAAATCTTTTTAGGCCATAGCCACCACTGTGTCTCAGCCTTAGGACTAGTTTGTCCTTCTGTTCACTCCTGATACTTTGCACTGGTCTTTAGTACGTATTTGGTTTTCTGGTAATATTTTCCTCTGTACAAGAACAGTGATCATCTTCCTAATGGGGAACATCATAATTTGAAGCATATTTATATTTGTGCTAAAAGACCACAGTCTCAAAGTATAATCCAGAAGATGGTTATGTGATAGATTATCCCTGACAGGATTTAGGAAAACGTCACATACCAGACATAGAGGCCAAGAGTATGTAATGGGACTGCTGCCTCTGGCAGCTTAATTCTAGCAGATTTCTAATCATGTGTATTTCAGGATGGTAAAAGGCTTGCACAAATACTTTTATAGTTTTTGAGGGCTTCTCCATACCAGAGTGAAAGGCACAGTTGGTTGTATTCCATATTTGAGGAACTTTTTGTACCACCAATCCTAGAATCTGCTGTGTTGGCCCTTTTATTCTTTAGAGATTACAGGCAGATACAACAGAATTATTTCCGATGTGAGGTTTTCATGGATTTAACAAATTAAGTGCCACTATATCCTTGCCCTCTGTTTTTCCCCCTCCTATTAACACACTGGTTTGTGACCACACTTTTGCAACCAGCACATTTATGCTCGTCACGTTTATTCTTGTTGTCTTCATAATCTATTGGCAGAAAATACAATTCTTGGGATCCGCTGGATTTTTGATTGCCTTTCCTCCAAGGTATCACTAGGAAAAATAAACATGAGAAAAGCTTCCTCACTTAAAACTGAAGCTTCATGCTGTCATTTCTTCTTATTTTCTTTGTTTTGTCTCTTGATGTCAAACACATACCACACACCAGAAGGAAGGGAGAGGATGAAAGAAAGAGGAGAAATCCTATTCTGCATGTAAGGTCTGTACCTCAGACTCACCTTCTAAAGAGAACAGTACAATTCAACAATTCAACAGCTCCTTGCTCTGCCAACATTACAAATGCTTCCAAAACCTTGCCAGGAGAGTGCTAACTTATCTTTCTTTTTTCTTTTTGTTCTTTTTCTTTTTTTTTAATGCAACTTTCCAGACAAGCTCAAGGGTTGAAGAATTGTTTGTAAGCTCTTAGGGCTTGGCCTGTGAGCAACCTCTTTGCCCAAACTTGCTAGTGAGCTGAATGGCTTAACTCAGCTCTCAAAGAAAGAGATACAAGCTCTCATAGGACCCCATAGCATGATTATTTATTGGAAAACCTTTAGCCTGGATTCCTTCCATTTTGTGGCTTTCCAATATTCTGTAGATGGGCTTGGTCCTGTCCTTGTGGGAAACAGACCAAACACTTCCGCTTGTGCCTGCTGGCATGTGTTGCTTGCGTTAGTGAAAGCAGTATCTGCAATTTGCTTTGTCTGACATTCAGAACACAAGATCCACCAGCTCAGGCTACTGGTCGACCATGGTCATTATCACATTTATGGCAGTAACTGCTAGCAGATGCTTCAGAAAAGGCAAACAACATAATGCATCTGGCCAAATGGGAAGTAGCACCCAATAGGAAGGAAAATTATTTTCTGACATTTGTTTTGATCAATGTGTGCCTTGAAATAAACAATGCAATTGTCTGGTGTTTAAGAATAGTTACAGCTATGGTTTTCGTGGAGGAGCTTGATACATTTTCCTGGAAGATAAAAATTATCAGGTAATCAGAAAGAGAAACAGTTCAGAAATGGAGCATAAGATATGGTGAGTTCTTTAAAATTCACTTCAATGACTGATGAGAATTCAGTGGGGAAAAAAATGTTTTGAATTTAAAAAATAATGTTGATATTTTTTTTTTAAATGGGAAAAATTTCAAAGACATTTTTCATTTTGCCACTGTAGTTTGTGATCAGGGGTTCAGTTTCATCATACATTGCCACGTGATGTTTTACGAACACAGCCGTAAGTACCAGGCAAGCATGTGATTACTTCTATTGACCCGCAAGTCATAGTGCATGAATGGCTGCTCTGTTTGCAATGGGTCTTCAGATCAGGCTTGGATGCATTACCTAATTGACTGTCTGCTTGTGCCCTTCTCTTTGGGCCTGCTGTATTTCTTGTACTCTCTCTCCTCCCTACCCCTCCCCCCAGCCCATACCCCTTCCTTAGATCTTTGTTTAGGAGGGAATGAATAGGAAGCTGCTCTTTGTCTCATTAACCAAACTGTCTGGGTTTCTTGGCTGGCTTCTTGTTATATGGCAGTTTTGATTAGACCATATGCATTTGGGGACTACAAATACACTAGGTCCTCTGTGGGGCAAATGGGCAACATTTTTGGCTGCAGTTTAATTGGTGGGTTCAAGGAATTGGGACTGGCATTTTGCTTTATTGAACTGAATTTGAAAATATGTGACCTCTGTTCTAGTCACAGAACAGTATTCACATGCTTAAAAGTACAGGCTTCAATATCTTCATCACTCAGGTACCTCAGTCTCGGTAGGGCAGGACCAGTTGGAAGGGTATGGGAAATAATCCTTCATGTTCAGTCCTCTTTTGCTGAATCTGCTTCTTGGTATTTTTCTTAGTGTGTTACAGCCTGTCTAGCTGCTACAGTTTGTCCACCTTGTCCTTTACACAGGCCTATAAAGAGTGAGCATGCGATAACAACTTTCAGCCCGTTATAGGCCTGCATTTGATTGGAGGGAATGACCTGGGGCAGAGAGGTTCTTCAGCTTTTTGTTGTGCATAAAGTCATGATCTCAGTGGCCACACATATCTTTATGGACAGAAAAATAATCAAGAATGTGAAGGCATTTTTAGACAGAAGAAGGTCTTCATGTTGCCTTTACTGGTAAAATTAAATGCCCTTTTACTCATGGTTTTATGTATAAATAGAAGTTTCTATAGAAGGGTAATACATTTAATTTGATCAATATATCCTAAAATATTGGACTTGCTTGCATTGCTCTAAACAGAAATTATATATAAACCATATAAACCTGATGTTGCTTATGTTCTTAGGCTTTACAGCTACAATAGTGTTGCTACGCATATGTAATGCAATACCAGGATACACCTTTTGATAAATCAAAGGCAGTAGCCTGGTACGACTGAAGTAACAACAGAGCTGGCTCTGTTGGTAACAACGAGGCTTCAGCAGACCTTTAGGGAACTTCGCACTGTGTAGGAATCCCTGTCTACACGAGTGTAGGCACCTGCTATGCCAACATCCCTTAGAGTCCCCCACCTGAGAGCACAGGGAAGATGTTTTTCCCTGTGAAAAAAGGCACCAAACCATAAAAGTTGCTTTGTAATTTAAGCTGTTTGCAGGCGGAGTTGAGAAACTGGTAATACTTACAGCCCAATTTTGGCATTTTTTCTTAAACAAATTATATATCTGAAATTGTTGCTAATACTCTGCCAGCTCTGTGTAGAGGGGATGCTGTATCAACACAAAGAAGAGCACATACGGTTACGATAAGACTCAGCAGGCAGAAACATGTTTTAGTTAGCCCGATTTACCCACACAGTCAAGATGCCTCCCTTCTTTAAAAAAAACGCCAAAAACCCTACTTAAAAAAGGGGGACAAAAAGGAAGTTATATTAGGCAGAAAGTTGTTTTTGTTTTGTTTTGTTCTGGGTTTTTTTTGGTGTTTTTTTTTTTTTCCTTTTGCCTCAACAACTTAAAAATAAGGGAACTCTTCCAGGATATTGGAAATCTGAAACATACCAGTTTCTCTTCTCACCCTTTTCACACTGGACTGACTGGGAAGCTATGTGTACATCATCTTTGAGGGAAGATTGCATCTTCTTTGCCACTATAGTATTGTAAGCATTATACAATGAAAACAATTAGAGAGCAAGGCTTACTCATGCTAAACTCCTGGGCCCTATGAAGTCAGTGACAAAACTTCCACCAACACTGAATGACTCAGGATTTTGCTCTGAGTTTTTACTCAAGCAGAATTGTCATTGAAACTCAAGGTTTGCCAGAGGATAGACTTAATGTGATTCAGAGGTTGTTCCTGGATTAGGAAGGTTACTGCCCCAAGTGTGTAGTTTTCTGCAGCTCTCCTGTGACTATTTTGCACATATGGATGAAATACAACTCTTAGAATACACGTCTGTGCATTTCTTACTTACCTGTGAACCCTGTGGGTCAAGCGTCAAGCGCCATACAAACTATAGCTATAAATAGAGCGGAAAGTGTCCTTAAGAGAAACGCTCTTTCCCTCCCTTATTCCCAGCTTAGTGCTTCTAGGATTTGTGGTTTGTTTTTTGTTGGTTGCCCCCCCCCCCCCCCCCCCCCCCCCCCGAAATAGCTGATAGTTTTCTTGATTGGAGTGGAAGGGAACAGCCATTTTTGCTCCCTCAACCATGTTCTGTGATGATTTCCACTCCGTGAGCTCAGACTGATTTCACTGAAATGGTATGGACAGTTCAGCACCCAGCCTCCATTTAGAGGGAGACTTCTCCATGGATTGACCCCAATGTAACATGATGTTGGTAGGACAGGGAGTTCAGATCATAAGCACACATCTGTTTTCCTGCAATATTCCCCTGCACCCACCGCTCAGCTTGCTCTGTTCATAAAATCATGGTTTATGAATTTGCCTGTTAAAAATATGGTCTGCTTTTCCAACGCACCAGTTTTACTTTCTGATTCATATAGAAAATATATTGTGACAGTGCAATATGTACTCAAGGTTATTCTTACTGGTAGTAAAAAGCAGATTATCTCTGAAAACATATGGAGTCCTGCACATACCCACATCTCCTGCTGAACTGGAGGAGGCAAGTGGAAACAAATGCAAGCAGCACTTCAGGAAAAGAGTAGCTACAAGTTGTTTCTAAACCATGCACAGCAAGAAAGAATGCTGCTAGGCCAAAGCAGAGAAAAGTTGGAAGGAAAGGCAAGAGAAAAAATATCTTATCACAGTATATGTTGGCTCATACGTGGTGTCCTGTCTCAGTTACAACTCCATTATATGCTGAATGATTCAAGAACATGTGACATGGAGGAGCCTACATCACACCCAATAACGAAATGATGAATCAGGAAAATCGGAAAAGATCCGAAGTGTCAAGCTTAGTTCAGGGAATACATGTGTAAGTTGAAACCCCAGCCTAGCAGACAGAATAAGGTAGGCAAACAACCACAGATATTTTTTTTTCTGCCATGCAACATATCCCTGGTTTCACCAGATGCCGAGGTGGGGGAAGATGCCTTGTGTGGAATGGTATTGGACCCCCCACAGCTCTTTCTAGTCATTTTTCTGGGATGAATGTCATTTTGGGTCCTTTCTGGTTTATAGACAGAAGATGAAATGACAAACCATCTCAGGGCCATGGAGAAGAGCTGTCACTTACACTGAAAATGTAGTTGTTTTGCGAATCATAAGAGCGAAGATAAAAATGGTGGTGCTGTTAAGAGTCTGGGGGACCCTGCACAAAAAAGAAACAGGAATTTGGTGAGTGATCTCTTTCCTTCCAGCAAAGGTATTAAAGATCCCTTTCTAGAAGCACACTGTAGAAGGAACACGATCATCCTGCAGCTGGGATGCTACCAAATTAACATAAAGAAACATGTGAGCTGTACAAGAGAGGTACTGCATGAAGAGTCTGGCAGTCTCTCCTGATGTTTTTAACAGTTCTAGAAATTACAGGTGAGTGTGAAGACAGCAATGTTTATATTTCCTTTGTTATCCTTACTGCTTTAAGTGAGAACAACCAAGTCTGGGTGTACCCACAGTTATTTGCAAGGCTGAGCCACAGTTGCAGGCTGCAGGACAGGTCATTTCCATCACTGCAACAGATGCGAGTTAGCATACCAGTACCTGTAGCTGGTATTCCTACAAATTTTTCAGGTGACTCTGTCAGGACTACTTCATCCCTGAGCCAAAGTCCATAGAAGCAAATTGCTGCATTCTTTTCAATGGTCTGTGAGTCAGGATAGGTCCTTTTGTGTCTGAACACCCTCTGCAAGAGCACACAAGATGCCAGGAAAGCCACATCGAGTTCCGGGGCTGTAACTTCCATGTCTGTGGAGGTTTTGTAATGGAACTTGAGGGAACCCTTGCTACATTCTCAAGACAGTGGCCCCAAGGCAAGCTGCCCTACTGAGCCTTTATTTGAAACAGGGCCAGTGCTACTCTGCTATCTGCTGGGACATGGGGACACATCCATTAAAGTGTGTGTGGGGCTCTGCTTCTGAGACATGAGGAACAACAAAGAAGTTAATAAATAAACACAATTAAAAAACAAATCAGGTCTCATGAATGCATTGTCTTCTCTCTTTGCTCAAATTCTTTACATTCCAAAATCATATTGGAAAATGGGAGGCAAATGCACAATAAATGCTGTGAGCTGCTTTTTGGGCCATGCTGTTTCCATTTCTATGGCTATTTGAAAAGTGCATGAATGCAAAGCACTTTTAAACACTCTAAAAATCAATACAGAAGAAACAATAGAAGCACATTTATTCTTGTTTTATTCAATGTCAGTATTGCTGAGTTTTGCTTGACCAGATGTTGCAGAGTTTCAAATCTGTTCAACCATAGCTGTTAACAAAACCATCCTTCTTTCACCAAAATTAAAAAAATATACACATTTATTTTAGAAGATGTCTTTGGGGTTTTTTTTTAATAAATGAAATAAAGATGCGAATTATCTGTTACTACTGCTAATACTCATTGTGATCTCCGAGAGGAACGGTCACAAGGCTTTGCATGCATGCTGTTTGCGCAGTATTTGCACAATTATTTACAATTCCGAATGCCCAGTTTTAACTCAGCAATACCGCTCCTGCAATTTCAGGGGAGTTTTTGGGGGGTTGGTTTTTTTCTTTTGAAAGAACACATGTTCAAGATAAGTAACGATTTTTCAGATAGAGGCTGGAAAAGCTTAAGTCTTTCCTCTCTGTGTGGTAGTTTCCCTTCTCTTTCTTTTCCCCGGACAGAACTGACAAGCAGGCATTGTCCCGCCAGTGAGCTCTGCAGTATTACTTTGACCCTAACCCATCAATCTGCCTCAATTGGATAATGATCTGTAATCACTTTCTTTCAGGGGAGTCTATAAATTTGCCAAGGCCCCATTCTTCTCTGAAGGCCTCCTTATGTTCACTCCCATTTGTGCAAATGCTCTC
Organism: Pelecanus crispus; assembly: GCF_030463565.1. Classification (NCBI taxonomy): domain Eukaryota; kingdom Metazoa; phylum Chordata; class Aves; order Pelecaniformes; family Pelecanidae; genus Pelecanus; species Pelecanus crispus. The sequence goes on along the minus strand of NC_134644.1, from coordinate 77,712,067 downwards.
TCTTTTACAGCACTAAATAGCCATGCACATGGCCCTTTCTGTTCAGAGGCAGCAGGCTGTTCACTGTTGATTTTCCATGCCTCTGCTCTCTAAAAGGAGGCAAAGCTCTACATGCCAGGGCTCGGCAGGGTGCAGGACGAAGCCACACCACTTCAAGAGCAGCCGCTTTTCTCATTAAGACTGACCCATCATTAGGCTGCTTTGTGCTGGCCCTTGTAATCGATGAGAGGACTGTGTAGTGTGAAAAAGCTAATAAAGATGAGCATGAGGTGGTAGAGAAGAGGGTGGGGGGAGCAAAGACACTAACCCTTGTTAACAGAGATGCCCTCCTTCCCCAAAGCTTAGCCACATGAGTGAGGGGCAAAGCTCAGGATAGCTGGCAGGGTGCAGACCCCTCTCAGTCACTTCTTTGATTATCTTGCACTTAATTCCCCGAGCATCCTTGTGCTGTCCTCTTTATCTGACCTAAGAAATAGAACAAGCATGAAAGAAAGCTCATATCCTTCTTCTTCAGCCGACTTCCTTCTTCTGATTAAAGAAGATCAAAGCCTGAAGAGCATCTAACTGAACTTGTGTATAGCACAAGGGAAGGTCCATGCATGTACGTTGAGCACTGGAGGGCTTTTTTCATATCCTTATGAGAGATTCTAAGGTGCTAAGAACATCACGGAAGAGGTCAGAGAAGGTGAAAGATATTAAAGTTTTTAATGTGTCTGGGGAAGCATCAAGTGTATACTTGCTCTGTGTCATGTTGGACACACTTTGCAAGCACTGTAGGGAACAGAGGGAACAAACAAGAAAATAAGTAAGATCAAACAAATGTGCAGTGTTGAGGGAGTGTTGACTATGGGAGGGGGCAAAGATTATATTCTCTCTGTCCTGCAGACAGCAACACATCTCTAGAAGTGCTGTGCATATGGAAATCACACCAGAAATAAGCAGCAGGAATCTGTGGCTATGACAATGTGCCTTAGTGAAATGAAAAGATCCTCTTGCTTGGGGGAGGAGGAACAGTGCCTATAACATTGTGTACACTGGTGAGAAAACATATGTAGAGTGAGGTTGCAAAGGAAGAGTGTCAGATGTTGTACAAATGTGGGAGACTTCAGTACGGGACAATTTCTCCCTTCCAAACACGTGGCCTGCAGAGCCTATACCAGTCATCAGAACAATGCTGTCCACGCCTTCACACATACTCTGATTTGCTTTGTGTGCCTCCATGGACAGGAAACACAGTCAACACCTCATCTTCTCTCCACTGTGTCCCCGCCTCCCTCCCTCCCTCCCTCCCTCCCTCTCTCCCCCCTTCTCCCAAGGGCAAAGAAGCAGAGCGGGGGGTCAAACTATATTACTCATCCCCATAGCCTGAGAGCGCATTTGTGGTGGGCTTTTGTGTGAGAAGTGTAAAGAGGAGGTGACCACTTGCACTCTCCCTCATACCTGTTGCTCAAATGAGTCTTTGGTGAACTGCTCAGAAGATTTTAATACTAAGCTTAGCTTTTCTCTTCTTGGATAGATGCAAAATTACATGGACAAGATTTTAAGCTTGTAAATTAATGTTTGCACATCGATAAAGCTAAGTCCTGTCCATAGCCTTAAATTACCAGTGTTGTCCACAATAGTTCTGTCTCATCTTCCTTGTGACTACAGAAAGTCTCAGAAAGGCCCAAAATAGAAGTGAGTAGCACATTTCTGATATTAGTGAATTCCACTGCTATTTTTTGTTTACTGGCATCATTCTTGTTTATTGAGTTAAAGTCTCTCTCTTCCACTAAACACCTTCATCCCACCCATCATGCACCATTTGGTCCTTTACTCCAGCTGAGTGCTACAAATATAGTCTCTGTGCCAATGCCAGAATTTTAGAATTGCTGTGAATAGGCTGTGCCCAAGTGTGAAAGTATCATCCAAGTTGAGAAATATATGAGAATTGTGGGTTTTGTTTGCTGAGGCTTTGGTTTTTTTCTTTCATTCTTTGAAAGAAGCAAATTCTTAGAGAATTGCATAACAGAGGTACCCACTTCAAAACAAAAGCTGCTTGATGCAGTATCTTCTGCATCATCTGTGCCATTCAATGGGTTTCACACGGGATTTTGTGTTGCTGTCAAAGAGAAGCCACACAGATTTACTTGATTTGAAACAGGGATGCCTGGCAGGTTGTTATGGGCAATCTGGATGAATATGTGTTGGTGTTTGCCTTATTTTCGTTCTACTCAAGATTCCAAATGATAACTATCTCAAAGGTAATTTGTTTCCATTGTGTTAAAAATTCCATTGGAAAGTTGCTTTTTATTGTAACTTGTTAAACACTTAATTGATATAATGTAATAAAAAGAATCAAAAACCCCTCTGGTCCCTCTCAGGAGCTCAAGTTAGCTCCGGTGGAGCCAACTCCATTGCCATTTCCAAGTTCTTCTGTAGTGATCTAGCAATTCATCAGTGTCAACGACACATGGGAACTCTCATGCTTGTAAAAGCCTGCAAGGGATCCATGTCCTACATTTCAACAAAAAATCATAAAATCACATTTCAAGGTGGTCAAAGTTAGGGAAATATCAGGCAAATAATTGCTAGCCCTTTTCTAGAGTGGATAGTAAAACATGGAGAAACATGCAGAAGCAAGAGAGTCACAACAGAAAGGTGAATGCTCCTTTGCAGTACCTAGAAAATTGGAAATGAAGCATATTGTCAGGATGCCAGAAGCATTTGTCTACTGCAGGAGGAGGAGTGGTGTGAGAACCTAAACAGGCAAATATGTTAATACCTACATGTCGCAGAAATCACAGTGGAGCAGTCATGGAGGGACTGATGAAGATCTTCTGTGATTCACTGATTTATCTTCACTGGCCTACATCATGGCAGAGATTTTTCTCCACCCTCTCTCTACATGTTCCCACCTGATTGTTTATGTTCTTGTCAGAAGTTGCAACAAGGCCACAAGGATGTAAGCTTGAGTCTGCCTCATGCCTCTCCATCAATGCGTAAGAACAGACACAATCTAGCCTCTAAAGAACAGCATCATAAAGTATGAGATTCCTTGCTGTTGCACATTATGCTTTATGGGTAATTGCCTCAGTCTCCCACCAGTCAAGATGGGGCAGCATGAGAGCAAACACACATATTCAGTGTACTCAGTATGCTCATTTAGAGCTACCTAGACTTCAGAATACTACAGCAGGTGGTCTGATATTTACATATGTCAACCCTGTAGCCTCTAAGATGGTTCATACAATTTTTCATGCTCCTTACTTCGCAGGAGTCTATATTGTCTCAGGCTGATCAAACAGTTTTGGGTGGTGTCCTGGTTTCAGCTGGGATAGAGTTAATTTTCTTCCTAGTAGCAGGCATAGTGCTGTGTTTTGGATTTAGTAGGAGAAGAATGTTGATAACACACTGATGTTTTAGTTGGTTCAGACTCACATTGTTATTTTGTTTTCTAACTTACTGGTAAAGTTGGTTCTCCAGAGGATGATAATTAAAGGGTGTGAAGTGCCTACCATTTAGAGATGACTGGGGATATGACCTGTACACATGAACTTATTTTACTTATTGCCATGTCCTTAATACTTAAGAAACATGGCAGAAAAAAACTTTTTTTTTTATCGCTTACTGATAAAAAATGCCATTTGGTAGCACAGCTATATATGTTGACTTCTTTCAGGACACAAAATGTGGAATGTACATGACACCCATTCATATTCAATAAGGACAGTAATGAGGAAATTCTTTCCTCTGATCCATCAGCGTGATCTGTGCACTGAGACTGTGTTTACTCTGCCGTGGTTTAACCCTAGCCAGCACCTAAGCACCACGCAGCCGCTTGCTCACTCCTCCTGCCCCAGTGGGATGGGGGAGAGAATCAGAAAAGTAAAAGTGAAAAAACTCATGGGTTGAGATAAGAACAGTTTAATAACTGAAAAGTGCAATAGTAGTAGTAGTAGTAATAATAATAATAGTAATAGTAATAATAATAATATACAGAGCAAGTGATGCGTCATACAATTGCTCACCACCCGCCAACCAATGCCCAGTCATTCCCTGAGCAGCAGTTGCTGCCCCCTGGCCAACTCCCCCCAGCTTATAAACTAACATATGTCATATGGTATGGAATAGCCCTTTGGCCAGTTTAGATCAACTATCCTGGCTGTGCCCCCTCCCAGCTTCTTGCTGGCAGGGCATGAGAAGTTGAAAAGTCCTTGACTAGTGTAAGCACTATTTAGCAACAACTAAAACATCAGTGTGTTACCAACTAAAACATCAGTGTGTTATCAACGTTATTCTCATACTAAATCCAAAACACAGCACTATGCCAGCTACTAGGAAGAAAATTAACTCTATCCCAGCTGAAACCAGGGCAGATTCCTTGACTGAAATTTTACTTGGCAATTTGCTGATGATCTCACTGGGACACTGAATCCTTCCAATTTATCTTTTGCTTCCTTCATGCTGCAAAAGTAAAAATGCTGAAAATGTGCTAAGCACTCCAGTGCTAAGATGTATCTTAAATGACCAGCAATTGATTAACTTGAATAATTGCTACTGTATTCTGACTAAATCAAGGTCATAGAGTTAAAATAGAAAGCAGTTGCTTGCATTATGAAAAACAATGTTCAGATTAACTTCAGAAGGAATTGCTTTGTGTGATCTTGGGTGTCCAGTGATATTAATTGCAAAGTTCCTGATTTTCTTGATTCTTAATGTTATATTGCAAACCTGATTTCTGTCTGTAGCAGTTTGTGTTTCTGCTTTTTGCCTGTTCTTGAAGTGGGTGTATGTGTAATGCACTCTTCTTACTCAGGGGATTTTTACTCATGCTAGTTGTGGTAGACAAATCTCTCCCTGAAGACAGGTCAGGCCTTATACGTATGTTTGAAGAAATGTATATGCCTCTTCACACTATAGAAATGTCATCTGGTCATTGTTTTTTTAAAATATTTATTATTATTTTAATACAGTCCTAATACTAATACAAATCCTCATGTTTATGCTAACACATCTATTAATAGTAAAATCTTAGAAACCCATACCTGGCATTATTGGTTATGAAGGGTCAAAGATGTCCAAAGGCTAGGGATGCTATCTTATACTAGTGTCTCAGAATAAATTACTGAAGGTGACTTTTTTCCCTCCCAAAGTTGTCTTCTTCTGGTCTAATAATCTCAGCTAATAAAATGCTGTGTTCTGAAATCTACCTAATTCCCATCAGGAGCTGCATGTTGCTGTTTTCTTTTTAACTGACTAATTATTATTATTGTAGACATTTTATTTGCTCCAAAGTGGTTTGGGGATAATTGATTAGGTTGCACCATGTCATGAAAGAACAGATGGCAGGCTAGTCTGTCAGCTCATCTGCAGCATATGAGAATGCTAAGAAAATTAAAGGGAGGGGAAAAAAAAGAAGAAAGAAAAAAGAAAAGAAAAAAAGAAGGTGAATGGGAGGGGGAGAGGAATGAGCTAAGCTGTGCTTGCAACACAAAAAACTTCTTGTAGTGGGTGGTCCTTTGGGAAGGTAATCGGAGATCTGCAATATGTCCACTACAATCAACAAAAGGGTACAATACTTCTCTGCAGGGAATTGGGTAGGGAAGAAATTGTTTAAATAAAATTGCAGGGTTGTCAGAATGTTAAACTAATTCTCTAATGTTCTGTGCATTGTCTGGGGAATTTTGGCTTTGCATCATTTGCTGCACTGAAGTACTGAAAAAATATTTTAATAGAAGTGTTTTGGAACGTGTTAACATGTATTTTAGCTTTGGAAACCCTGACTGTGTTTAATGACAACTAAAAATGCTATTAGAAAAGCTGCACTCTCCTGTGTTCTCTCCCTGCATCCCCTCCTAGATTTTACATTCCTCTTCACTTGATAGAATTGTTTATCTCAATGCAAAGGGAGTTTAGCTTGCTGTTATTCTGATTGGTTCACACCTGCATTTTTGTGTACGTGTGTGTGTGTGTGTGTGTGTGTGTGTGTTAATTATTTGCCAATGATGAATTACCATGGATAAAACTGTATGTGGGTTACTTGCATATAGAGGAATGTAAAGTCTTGGACTGATCTCCCTGTAGCATTTGTATTTAAGTGTGTGAAGAAGTGGGAAACAGCAAGAAAATGGCAAGAGAAACATGCACTGGCCATCCCAGAGCTCACCAAAAATATTAAGCATTATAACTCCAGAATCCAAAGATCCCAAAAGAAGAGATCCAGACGTAAGTGATTTCTATGCAAAGGTTAGTCTTTCTAGACCTGATTCACCCTTATATGTTAGGAGATATTTATGCCTTTGCAAAGTAGCATTAAGTGTCAGCAAATCAAAAAGGCAAGACTTCCGCACCATCCTCTCTGTGAGGTGCAAAACAAGGAGCATCTAACTCCCAGTCAATGGCCACTCCAATGAGGTCGCTGCATCAGCTGGAGGGCTGAGCCCAGCAGGACTCTCCTCTTCCCCAGTAGCCCATTTTCTTCCCCTCAGCATCCTATCAGTCACCAAAGGATCTGCTATGGAGCTCCCACAGACCATCAGGGAGGAAGACTCTTCTCACTGTCCTCTTTCTCTTGTGTCTAAGTAATCGTGTGCAAGGACAGGAGAAAATAGCACTGTTACAGATGTTTCTTGTTAGGCAGCACTACAAGCTTAGATTTATGAGAATTGCACTCCTGCACCATGACCCCCATGTTTTAGGTGCTGGACAAATAAGTTTCTTGCCTCTAAAATCTTACAGTCCTGGAAGGAAAGGAAGTCACGGGGATTTGTCGTTAAATGCAGAAAGGGACTTGACTAAACCTTTGCGATTTAAAAGTGTTGGCTTGTCTTGCAGGGTACGTCTCTCAGCCCAATGACCTTCCCTCCCTCAAGTGTATAACTGTGCTTTCATTTAAGTAATTCCAGTAGAAACTACTGGTTATATTTTACTTCCATCAGGTAATCTTCTCCCACTAGTAACTGTGAACTGGCAAAGTCCTGCTTCTAATTTTACTGGGTGTGCTGGGCTTTCCACCCATCTGGAACAGCTGTTATCCCAGTGAATGGCTTTTCTGCTGTCTGCACACCTTCCCTGGTGCTAAGCAGCTCCAAAAAGATGTGCCCTCATCACCTTCACAAACCTTTTCTGTTCAATGGAAGAAAATTACCAGAGTTTGATCACTGCGTAAGTATTTGAAACTTCCTCTTTATAAAAAATTGTCAGTGAAGATTAGTTTTTATTGGATTGCGAGTGAAGAATTAATTACACTGACCACAGATGGGCACGGTGCAAAGAATGTCGGTAAACTCCCCACACAGCTCTCTAAAAGTACTTTAATTATGGCCTGCATAAATTTCTATTCCAGTTTTTGGACTCCCTTAAGCAGAGACTACCAAGTGTCCTAAATTGCTTGGTGGTTTGTTGAGGTGGAAATGTATCCTCTGTGGACTAAACTCATTACTGGGAGGTTTATTAGCGAGACAGTAGTGTAAGTCCATTAATAAATGAGGAGTGAGGCAAAATCAATTATGATTTTAATATGACTGAACCACTAAGCTGCTTTTTTAGAATCTATCATTTAAAGGGAAATAAAAGAGTATGGACAACTAACAAGCAATGAAGATCAGAGCTGCCATGGTTATTGATAAATGCAGGTAAGTAAACACCTGAGAAAATTAAACGCACAAATCAGCAGAACAGAGTCATGTGAGTTCCCTCATCTTAAGGAAATTCATGAACATACTGAATCACTAGGAGGTAGTAGCTAAACCACTGGCCCCTGGAATAAGAGTGTGTAAAAGCATACACTGTAAAGTGCAGGCGAAGCAAGCAGGGGAAAGAGAAAACCAGTCATTTAGCATCTAGTAAATATAATCTACCTGTCCAGTAAAATGATGGAGCTATTAGGACAGAAAATCTGAAAACCAGTAGCAAAGAAGGGTACTATAGGAGTAGGAAGTATCTATTCAAAACTGTGCTACAGCAACTTGTGTACTGCGGCTGTTCTCAGCTGAATGGCAGGGCAGATGAAGGGAAGAGGACAGAGGTGATATTTCTGGATGTTAAGAAACCATTAGGTCGTGTGCTTTGCAAAATTGCCTTTGAAAACCAGCGCCAGCTGGCAGGGATGGGAACACTGTTACACTGGCTGAAAATGGCTAAGTGTTTCTAAAGGGCAAGCTGGGATGAATGACAACAGGTTTCTGACATGGAGGGTTTGAAACTGAGCTATTGCAGGAATTGGCATATGGCCTTGTTTTCTACAGCATCTTTTCTAACATTCTGGAAGATGGAATAGATAATATGAGAATAGAACTTGGAAAAGATAGTAGGTGGAGAAGACCCAATAATAGCAATATTTCAACTATAAAACATAATGAGGGTCTAGATATACTAACAGTGTAAAGAGGAAATGAGTAGTGTGAGGACCACTGATACACTGAAATGGAAGGGAGCTACGGCACTGAAATGTGCAACTTGCCACTTGGCAGCGCTTATATGGCACAGCACACTACTCCTTCTGGAGCAAAAACCAAAACAAAATGAAAGAAAACTTGGATGGAAACTAACAGCAGAGGTGGCAGTACAGTGTGGCTACAAGTCACTGAATCGCTGAGGGCACGTGATGGGGCTATCTAGCTGTGCAGGCTGAAGGCTTGGCTAGAGATCCACTCTGCTCAGGTATTTAAGAAAAAAACCCAAGCCCCACGGGTGAGGTAGAGGTGGGAAGTGGATGAAAGGGATTTAAACACCACCAAGAAACCCAGCTGCCCTGTTTCAGCCATGTCCTGCTCCATTATCATAGACATACAGTGATTTCTTCCTGCTGGGAGTCTTTGTAAGACTGTGTTTGTCATTCCCAGTTGTTGCTGAGTGAAGTTTCATTGCTGTATTTTTGTACCCTCCAAATGTGATAATTTAATATGAGATGTCAGATTTTTTTTTTTTAATTGCTTCAAGGCTATTTGTGGTTTTATAAAGTGAAGAAATTTCTTTTTTTTAATGAACTTTGAATATTTTCTGTGCACTTTTTTTCAAACTATTTTTCATTCATACAGTCCCCAGTAGTTTAAGACTGCCGGTATGTATTAATGGAAGCATATATTCCCTGTATCAAGCAGATAGCTATAAATTCATTTATTCTATCTATGCCATGGTTGGATTCCTGGGCTGGATTCCTGGCCTGGTTTGGAGAACAGACTTGATTAAGTGAGGATTTGATCCACTACTCGCATATACCAGGGAGAAGGCTCTCACTGTTTTCAGTCAATAGGGGTCAGGCTTGGAAATTTCTGCTTGACTTGAAGAATAGTCATGCAGGGAAATTTTTTGTCGATTTCAGGAAGATCATTGTGAGTAATTCTGTAAAAGGCAATGTGTCTTTGATTTTCATCAGTTCTTGTTGCTTTATTAGAAGGTCTTCTTGAACTTGAGGGTAAGATTTTGCCTTTTAGATCTATACTTTGAAATGATAAAATGTGGATTGCTGACATTCTTGATGGCTTTATAAGGAAATGTGAACAGCTATAAGTAATGGGATGACATGCTATATTAATTTTCTCTACCTTAAATATTAGAAGTACATTTTCTTTGCCGTGGTTGAATGATTTAGTTACACTGGCTGAAACATTTATGTTATTACTGTAATGTTTTGATAAATATTTAGTTTAAAAGATTACTTCCTGGAACAATTTACACTAAAAAAAATGGTAGCATGAAAATTTGCTAGAAGTATATGTAACATCTATGGTTAAACAGAATCTGTTAAAAAAAAGTTCTGTTACTGGTTTAGCAATAAAAAGGGACAAATTCTTCTGGCTTGAGTTTTGTTATCTGTCTTTTCATATGACAGAGCTTGTTACAGCAATCAGCCGATGGCTCTTCATGTCCATAAACTCAGTCTCTATGGTGAGATCAAAATGTCTGGGAGTTTTATACTGAATTTTGCCCTCAACTGACTGAATTCTGAAAAACATAAAACTAAATAAATTTCTATGGTAAGGGGCCAGGTTTTTTGCATACCAAGTTAAAGCCAGTGGGGATCTGTCCCTAAAAGTGTAGAAATAAACTAACAATAAATCAAAACTCATGCAAAGCAAAACTAGGAAATTTCATCGAGCTTTTAAAAAATATATTGGTGTCAACAGTCTTGGAGATGATGACTGAAAAGAGTCATTTATTTAAGCAGGTCTGAATAGGCCAAACCTCTTGAAAGCCTGTGAGTTTGAAACATGGCTTACAGCAATGCACATCTTTCTGAGATTTCAATACAAGCATCCATTGCAGCAAAAGATCATCAAGCACAGTAGCACTGAGTGGTTGTCATCCAAGAAAAACAGGGAAACACAGTGAAGTCACATCTAATTCTCTGACAAAACCTCATGAATAAAATGCCTCAACACAGCACCCAGAGAGTCTGGGCTAGGCAGTACTGTGCTGTACCCAGCCAGCATGGTATTAACATCTACAATGAGACACATGTTGTTTGGCCTGTCATTAAAGACTCTAGAAGACTCTCTGCTGACCTCCAGTTCACCTGCTGGTGGTACCAATACCTGCTTCACAACCAGATGCTAAATGCTCTTGGCCCATTTGCTACATGCTACTGTGTGAGCAGAAGGGATCAAGCGGCCTGTCCTTTTGGAATTGTTCTCCCACTTTTGTCTCTGATGTGAATATGGAAGTACCTCTGGTTTTGATGTCTATCTTTTTAAATGATGCTTGCCGTTTTTAGAGATGCTATAGTGTAGCATCTACTTTTTTCACAGGTGTACAGTTATCTTTGATGTAATCTCTCCCCAGCTGGTGAAACTTCCATCTTTTTACTTATTTCTGTTTGTGAGACTTTTAATCACCTTTAGAGATGATACATGACACCTTCCAAGCTTGACGACTCCCATGGCTGTGCACTATCAGTGTGATGTAAGCACATGAACACATCAAAGTATCAGTTGCCAAATAAGTTGCCTCAGCTGATGATAGACATGGACTTGGATGGCCAAGCCATGACGCAGCAGAAGGCACGGAGAGAAGCTTAAGCTTATTAATTGTGCCTGGTATGGGCTACACGTATGCACGTGGCCAGCTAAATACACTGACCAACAGAGGGGAAATACGCTCACCAGCAGAGGGGTCACTAACCATAGACCTAAGATACTTCTGGTCTGTTAGGTTATGTCTCCAAGCTGGGGAGGTGCTGATATCTGTGGGACAGCAGAGTAGTAAGGACCTGTGCTGATCTGCTTGCCAGGTGTTTCTCAGGGAACCCACAGCGCAGCTGAAGGGAGGACCCAGCTGTCCTAAGCCTCCATCCATTGCCTTTACTGAAAACCATGTTCCCTCTAGGGAACATTCAGATCTTACCTTCAGATCCTTAAGTCCAATAGTGGGGCAAGAAAGCAACTAGATTAATTGTATCTTTCATTTATGAACATCTACAAAACAGTGCAGCACAGGAAGTCAAGCACTCGCGTGACATTTTGATGTGGGATTTGGCTATTAATTCCTGGTGCCATGAGTTGTGCTCTCAGGGGTTACGACTCATCAGAGCCCTTTGATTTAGCACAGTTGTGCACCCACGAGGGACAGCACACCCGGCTTTGGTACGATTCTGCCCAGCTGTGCTTCCTGCTTAGGAATTAGCTTCGTATCAGGCTTCTGCCCTTTGTCAGTCACAACTCTGCCTGGTTGTACAGAGAAGGGAGTTTGCGGTGTGATAAGTGTGCATGTAGTTACTCTGTTGGGAATGTGAAGACACAAGATACCCTTCATGTGATGATTATCCCTGGACTGGCAGCTGACCTGTTAATTTGGGGACATTTTCAGCCTAACAGGCCAGCCTGCTCTCCAGTGAAATGCTAGGTAAAGGATGAAACTGAGGAAAGCCCCAAAATGTCTGTTTAATTTTGAACAATTGCTTGAGTGAGCTCTGTATAACTTAATTGTGGGCTATGAAGGAAACATGTAGGAGTACTGTCAGAAACAGGGATGAAAATCAAAGACAGCATCTTGCTGGCTGTAAACCAGCACTGACCTGTTTGTATGTAGAAAGGGCTTGGGCTCACACCATCTAACGCACAGTTACTGGCTGAGGTGACTGCTTGCTTTCCAGCCTGAGGCTGCTGTCCTTCTGGTAGAGGCATTTCCAGGCCTCAGCATCAGTTCCCAGTCTAACGTTTTCACCCAAGCTCACCACTATATGTCAGTGTAAAGTGATTGCTGTGAGCTGGTACATGGCCTGCTGTTTCTTATGTTCTTCCAAGATGTTTCCATGTTGTTTCAGAGATGACATCTCCAATGACAGAGATGTGTCATTGCAGCAGGGAAGAGAGTTGGGGGTGGGAACCTTGCTAAGGTAGGACTGAACAAACTTCTCCACATCCAAAGGTGCTCTTGTTTCTTTTTCAAAAGGTGTGTAGAAATAAGTGTGACTAATCCGTATCATCAAATAAACAAAACTGAAAACCCTTTAAACCAGTTAAACAAAAACCAGAAGCCTGTAGGACTAAACCATTTACTTTCTCCCCTAAAAGACTCTGCAGAATCCAAGCGACGTATGGACAGTCTGGGAAACTGCAAACCCCACTTTTACCTGAAAACTTGGTACTTGTTTTTTTTTCTTTTTCTTTTTTTTTTTTTTTCTTCCCCTGAAGTGCATTTGAGAGCTTGTTTGTGCTCTCACTGTATTTGTTTGTTGACGGTCAATTACAGTATCTGTCTCATAGGCAGCTGATGATACCACCTCTTACAGGGTAGTGCAGGAGCTGACGATGATGACAGAAGTTGAAGCAGAAAGCTAAAAGGGACAAGGAAAGTTGTTATGAGGTCATGTATGTTATGAATGACTGTCCTGCTGTCTCCTCAGAAATCCCATGTACATTAGCAGGTGAGCAGAGAGACCTTTCCATCTTTTTCACGTCGAGAGCAATCTGAGCACACTGTGCAGCCTTTCTGCATAGAGTGTAATGAGGAGGGACTTGTGATATAACAGCAGCCACAGGACATAAAGAACAGGCTTGCTTGAATTAAAGCCTGTATGAGCAGGGGGAAAAGGGATCTTAATTTTAAAGGTTGGAGTGATAGGCAACAGAAAGATTGGCTTATTTATTTTCTTTTTTTATTTTTTTAGGAAATTTTTCCATTTAAAGAAATGTGTTGTATCTTTAACAGCATATATAGAAAGCTTGAAAGTATTAAGTGAAGCTATTTATTTTCATTCTGATCACCATTAGGATTTATTACCAGTGTTGCTTATGCACTCTGTAACAATTTCCCCCGAAAAGGGAAGTAGTCCAGCACAGTTTACTAAAGGGAGAGCAGATGCTGCGATCCGACAGGATGCAATATGTTACAACTTCCTGGTTTACAGGGAAAGTGTTTACCTCTTTACACTTTGGTCTTTCCTCTTAGCCCTTCATTTAAGTTTTACCTCTTTCTCTTTCAGTAGAACATAGTTTTGTGCTGTTTTAAAAAATGTGGTGCAAAAAGTATGCAGCCTGATAATTCCCATGCTTCCTTCCTGTGTCCCCCGAAGTCACTGCTTTTTGCTGGTACAGATGCTTATAATAAGTGAAGCTTAAGCTGTGTGTGTGTGTACACAGATGGTGGGTGAAATTCCAATTGTATTGATGTTAGGCGTTCTCCTGTCTCCATATTCTGGAGATGGGATTTCACTCATTGAATTTCAAGGGAGAAATCCAGTAGAAAATCCCTGTGCATCCATTGAGCTCATTGTTTCTCACTGCTGTGTAGTATCTCCTGAAATCAGCTTCCTCTGGTGTCAAGGCCATCAGAGTCCTCATTAGGACCCTGATGCAGAGATCACTGAAATCCATGGAAAAGCTCCCAGTGACTTTGCAGGGTTTGGCTCAAAGCCTGTTTCTAAAAAGGCTGAAAGACTCTGCGCTTCATTCTCCTCCTGTCATAAATTAAACGAAGCACTGTTGTCATCAATGAACTTGCACTGGTGTAAATGGAAGGTGGATTAGGTCATAGAGGTTTTTTTTATTCTTAGAATGTGACACAGGGAAAAAACATTATGTTAAAATGATAGAAAAGCCAGTTTTATAGAATATAAGAAAACAATTGTTTGGGGGAGTAGCAACCTGGAAGCCGCAAAAGGAACAAAGACAGTGTGTTTGTCTGAAGATGCAACATCTGGAAGATCATAATATTGTAAGACTTTAGTTACACATCCCATGTGGACTATGTTTACCGCCTAACTATTCTATTGTAGCAGAAATTTTGCTTGCTTCTCAGGCCATGAAATATCATGGACAATAAAAGAAGAAGAAAAATTATTTTCCTGATGACGACATTATCTGGTAGCTTCGGAATTTTGCAAACCACGTCTTTTCTAGGTTTGGACCAACACATGGATTCTGAGGGAAATTTTGCCTAAAATGAAATTAAGGAATTTTCAAGAAATGGGCAGTAGCTTGACCAGATCAAAACAGCCAAAGGACTGAATTTGATTTATAGTGCAAAACAGGTTCCATATCTATCCTTCTTTCAGTTTGTTTTAGAACACCTAAAGGCTGAAAAAAATAACTTGAAATATGCTTGTGTATGAAAGAGACTACAGTGATGGAGATTTCTTTGAGTAAGACACATTTTCTTGGCCTCCATCACCTAGATCAGCTAATGGAACTGAGACTAGAGGAGAAGAGGTAATGCAAAGAGCAAAACCATTCCTACAATCAATAGGAGATAATTTTTATTTGGACTCCAAAATGCTTTAAAGTTGTCCTAAATGATTGCACTGTGTATAGGAATCAGTGTGCTCATCATGGAAGAATAATTCTTGAGAAAGAAGCACAACTGCTATTGAATGGAGCATGACCTTTCAAAAATTACTGAAACCTCTCTTATGTTTACTCAGACACCAGTCACTAAATTAACGTCTCTGGTAACTAAGATGAGGTCAATGGAGTTGTTATCTCAAGGATGAATTTCCATAATAATTTTTCCAGGTATTGACCAAGCATTCAATATTTTTAAAAGAGGGTATAACAAATTAATTAGCAACAACTTGAATATACTAGAAAAAAAAGAAAAATAGAAAGAAAAAAATTGTTGGGTATTTATTCTTTTACTGTCCATAAATACCTCATATATTGATTTATATAGTACATAATGTGCATATATACATACATATATGTCCATATATATATGTCAGACAACTCTGTATTTTTTATGAAAGATCAAACTGTATGTTTGATAAAAACAAATGCAGGTCCTAAGACACACTAATACTAGCTGCTACAGGAAGCTTTAAGTTGGATGGAAAAGGAGAAGCTACATGTCCAGTGCTTTAGCCAATTGCCTTTGCAAAGGCATATGCCCAGCTCAAGTGTGTAACGAGTACATCAGAAACCTGATTTGTGCAATTGTTTTGCAAAATAACTTCAGTGTTCAGCTTTCTATTTTGCCTGTGCGAATGAGATAACAGAGATTTTGCATCTTGTGCTGTCTAGACACATTCTGAAACTTAGTCTTAAATTTGGTAAATTTCTTTCCTGAATTTAGGGTCTTTGATAACCTGTTGACTTCTGTGTTTATTTTTAATAGAGTGATTGTCTCTTCTGCCCCCCACCCAAGAATTGTTCAAGGAGATGTATTCTAGAAATTTTGCTGAGATAAACTATAAATTACTATTAGTCAGGCTGGCAGGTGATCTCATTCAGTATTGTCTTATAATTCAAGCTGTGCAGATCCTACCTGGAATGTCGAAATACCCTCTGCAACCACAAACTTGATGATACGTGTTCTGTATGTCTTTTAGAGACACTTTCTAGCACAGGGCAGGACTGCAGGTTTAAGTTTAAAAGGAGCATTGTTAATCTTAGGATAACTCTTTATATCTTTTTTTACAGAGGTTTTTCTGCTGGGTGATTAAAGCATCAGAACCTGCTCGGAGGCTAGCTCCCTTTCAGGGCTCTAAAGAAACCCACCACTGAATGAAAATAATTTCAGGAACAATTAGAGAAAAGGTCAGCATAAATTCTTCCTGTATCCACGGCATTAGCATCACCCAAGTGTCTCTTGCTTACAGTACGTTGTGACAAAGTAAAAGCTATTTCAGCTGTTATATTGTGATGGCTGTTATTTATGGAACATAAAAGGATACTGAAATACAAAAGGGTTTGAAAAGACCAGGGTAAGATCAGATAAAAAAAAATGAGAGAGAAACAGGCATCTTGGGATGGTAACTACCCTGCCATGTACTGACAGGGAGGTTGTATATTTTTAGAATATACTGAAAGGAATGGTGCTTTTACTTAGGTTTTTATGGTTTACCATGAGATGCAATTTTCTGGCCTTATATGCAGTTGTAACAAAAGTCAGAGAGATTTTATGATAGCTGCCAGAGTTCATAAATGATGGCATACACTAAAATATTTATAGAACTGTAAAATCTTGATTTCTCTCTGGTTTAGCAGATGGGGTCCTAAAACTGGTTCCCAGATTGTCACATTTCTTTACCCTTTGATGACAAAGAAGCCTGTTATCACTTTTTTTTTCCTCTGGAAAGCAAGTTCACTAGTGTAATCAAGTTCATACTTCTACCCAATTATACACACCAGGATCTCATGAATTAAGATGTGTCAGCCATATAAGATTTGTAATTATTCAAGGCAAAGGGCCTATCGTTAAACATCAGGATCTGAGCAGCTTTGCCGTCTCTCTGACCAATGACCACTGACTCATGTCAGTATAATTGCTCACCTATATACTGGTGAAAATCTACTTCCCGATCATTATGCTGTATTCACATGGCGCAGATAAATGCTACTTATACACCAGAAGGGGTGAATATAGGTGCCTGCTTGGTACAAAGCAGCAATATAGCACAGCTATTTGTTTCTCTTCAGGATGTTTTGTTGTCCTCAAAGAAAATGAATCCCTGTAGCACTGCTAAACTCAGCTGTACTTCAGAATTAAAATTGATGGTTGGGGGTAGCAGAAGCAGAATAAATAGTCTGTGAAGCAGCATTTTTCAATTGCCAAACAGGATTTACTCCACATTAAAAGACTTTTCAATAAAATTGAAAATGCTGAAGAAGAGACATCTTCAAGTCATGCAAATGTCCTTTCTCTATTGTATTTTCATGAGAAAGTTTCTAGATTTTGGCACATAATCAATGAATGACCACGTAGTACCTACACACCTCTACCATATTTCCAACATTCATTAAGCTATATCATATATCCACATTTTGTTACAATAATTGTCTAAATATTTATAAGTTAGAAAATCAAAACAGGGCTTGGGGTCCCATTTTTCTGGGGACTGTCCATACAAGCAATATATAAATTAGCAAAACAAGGAATCAAGAAGAGAGGGTCAATAGAAGGAAAAAAGGTTCTGCAAAATAATTTTTAAAAGCCCAAAGTGGTCTCAATTTATTGTAATTTTTCTGTATTTAAAATAAATACAAAAATCTGAACACCAAAAAAAATTATGAACCTAAATGCATTTTGATTTTGGTATAGTGTTTTGGTTTATTGTTAATTAGTAGTATCTACTGGCATTCCTGCTTTAGAGGTTGAACACATAACAACCAGGCACACATATCAGTATGCCATGGTGAATTGCAGCAAATCTGAGTATCAAACTTCAGAGTTAGGTCTTCTACTGAGAGATCCCAGCACAAAGCACAGCTTCACCAACAGAGCCAAATCCATTTATAACAGCTGAGAATGTGGTCAGGGTAATGGGCAGGCTTGTTGTGGGACTTCCTTAGAATGTATTTTTTTTAAATACAGAAAAAGCTTTACTTCTTAGCTTACAATTCCTAGGTGCCTTACTACCCATCCTTTTTTTTTTTTTTTTTCTTCTCCTTTCTTTTTTCTATCAGGAGAACAGAAGAACAAAGAAATGGTCAATAAAAGAAAGAGCAAGGGAAACACAGAAGTTAGAGAAGTATCTCTTATTCAGACTCCGTAGGCAGACCTTTTATGCAAACTGCAGTGATTAGTATTTTACTTTATATAGGAAATCTTTATTTCTTCAATAAAGAGACTCTAATTTCCAAAAAGGCAGTATTTTCTTTCTCTGTCTTCCCCCCCGTCACCTTTTAATGTGTTGTCTCCTAGCACCTTTTTGTCTGAGTATATCCCAAGATTTTTTATAGAGAGAATAACAACAATAAATAGCAATCTCTTTTTTTTTTTTTTTTTAATGGAATTTGGGAGAAATATCTTAATGAGTGTTTATAGGGTTTGGTTTATTTGTGTGGATATGAGAATTGCTTTAACCAGCTGGCCTTCATCTAGGTATTGTTTTGCTTTGGTTTTAAGTGAATGCTGGGACATGATGTTATTTGCATCGGAAACAAAGACAGCATATTGCTAGAACTTCTGCATATGTTACCTCACCAGCTCATTTCATGATTTCAAGTCAAGTCAGACATGAAATAGTAATAGGGTACCAAGGAAAGACTCAGCTGGAAATTTGTTGATGGCTGCCTTGGCGATGGGGACCTATCTGACTTCGGTGTGCTGGTGAGTTTGATTTGGTAGGAAAGACCTGAGGCTGTTAAGTTCATTTCTGTTCACCTCTGTTTTCTTTTGGAGGTAGAAGAAGAATATTAGATGATAGGCAGCATTAAATGTGTTGCACAGAATGTGTAGAACTCTGTCTTTCTTATGAAAGACCACATGAGAACCCAAAATCCCTGAGCATTGGTCCCAAATCTGCTTGCCAGAACTTTCGGACATCTGCCAAATGGCACTGTTGGGGTTTTTTTTCTTATTTTTATTTCTTATCATAAAACAGAGTTTCAAGTCTGGATTATAGCTATAGAGCTGTTAGTACTGAATATCTTTTTATCCAGTGGCAGATAGGTGGGCATACTCATTATCATCAGTAGGAGCACTTCAGGAAAAGTAGGAAATACATCTTCTTTTGGGAGAAGGTGGGTTGAGACTGGTGCTAGTCAGTCAGGTTTCTGTGATGTGGTAAGAGTGAAGACCCATACATCTCGCTTCCATTTTTCCGGCTGTGTTTACTTAATTCTTGGGCATGGACTCTGAGGTCATGGACACATGTACCTGGCAGACATTTTTTAAAAATTATTTCTAATTTGGCAACATGAATCTGCAAGCCCCAAGCTGTATAGAGTTTGTCACTGTTGAGTAGGCTTTATGGAAACAGCTTTTTTCATGCTTGGCTGGGTCTCCAGTGAACAGCAAGGTAACTTCTGTAGAACTCGTCACTTATGTCCCCAAACACATTCTGCCTGCATCCTA
The DNA here is from genome assembly GCF_030463565.1 of Pelecanus crispus. Classification (NCBI taxonomy): domain Eukaryota; kingdom Metazoa; phylum Chordata; class Aves; order Pelecaniformes; family Pelecanidae; genus Pelecanus; species Pelecanus crispus. Next base: position 77,692,852 of record NC_134644.1, on the reverse strand, counting down.
GCTGCTTGTCTGAATTAAAGTTGGTTGTACTAATTTCTAGCCTAAACAAGTTGTTAAGTTCCCCTGAAGAGAAAGCTGGCACTACCAGATAATGACTCATCCCGTCCTGAAATGCATCTTGTATAACTTGCTTAGGTTAGTTGATGGGCATTCAAGTAACTTACGTTAAGCAAGAAGAATATTTTTAGGTCTGAGGTGTGTTGGAAAGCCTAAGGTTTAACTTCTTGAAATATTAGGTGATCTTTTTATTACTCTGGATACCCCAATTGCTGTGCAATTTACTGTGTGGTATTGTTCACTTGAGGCATTAAAAATAAGGTTGCTACACATTAGAGTTACTCTGGCACTTTTTTCCTTGTAAAAATAGATTCTGATGTTTGGCTTTGTCTGCCTTTTGCCTTGCTTTGCTTGGTCTTTAGTGATCTTCTTCACAGTAAGGTACTGGTTGATCATGAAATAGTATATAATAATGATATACATATAATGTATATATTATACATATACATATATATTTAGATATATAATATAATGACTGGCTATAAGGAAGAAATTTTTTACAATAAGGGTGGTGAGGCACTGGAACAGGTTGCCCAGAGAGGTAGTGGAGGCCCCATCCCTGGCAACATTCAAGGTCAGGTTGGATGGGGCTCTCAGCAACCTGATCTGGTTAAAGTTGTCCCTGCTCACTGCAGGGGGGTTGGGCTAGATGACCTCTAAAGGTCTCTTCCAACCCAAAGCATTCTATGATTCTATGATAATGTAGTATAATAGCAATGTATAATGTAGAAGAATGAAGTATATAATAATGAAGTAGTGTATAATATACACTATTCTGTGTATATAATTCTGGAAATTTTGTTACCAAACATAATACCTGCTATCACAGGTTTTGTTTGACATAGGTTTGACAAAAATGATGTGATTTTTATATCATTTGGGATTTTGATCTGGGACATTACTACTTTCTGCCATGCATATGCTCAAAAATTATGAAGTGTCTGGATCTTTCACAATGAAAGAGTTTTATATAAATGGAAAAAAATACTGGGACCTAAGAAAAGTCCAGAAAAATATCTGGCACACATAGAAAAAACACTTTTAAAGTGTTCAGACTAATGCTACAGTATTGCTTTGAAATACAACATGCTATTTCACAGATGGTACTTTTTCTTTTTTTTTAAACTGCAGTCTAGATACCCTAGAACAAAACTTTTGTATCGCATGATTTTTCATACAGTTCTGCTTGTGCTCTGGAGCATACAGACTGTGAGTTCAACCCTTGGTGTACAGTGACTCACAAACGGTTTTCAGCTTCAGCAGTACAACTGGAATAGATAATATGATGAAACGTACCAGACTATGTGTTTGAGTGATTGTGTGTTCATAAAGTACGGGTGCAGAATAGAGAGAGGAAACTTTGAGAGAATAGTAGTATTATGAAATATCATGTATGTCTTGATAGTAATTGTTAGCATTACGTAACTGTCATATAAGAAAAGCAGTCTGGTAATCTCCCACAAAATCCTGAAGCATTTGTAAAATTGCTTTACATACTTTATTGTTGTCAATACAGTGTGGAAAATTAAACAAAGTGTTCTTGCTGGAAGGTAATGAAAAAGTATGAATTGACTGGTGTGCATTTCATTCCATAGGTGTGGCTTTAGGTTTACGCTCTTACTGTGTGCTAGAATAATTGTGTTCTTTTGGTAATAAATTTGTAGGTGGTAAGAGAATAAACATGATAGTGAGCTTGTTTTAAATAAAAATTTGAGAGGGAAAAAAATGCACAAAATCCTGAGAAGTAGGTCATAGGCATCACAATTGTAGTCACAAAGTGACATTAGATTTGATGGGTGAAACCTTGGTCCCTGTGAGAGTTTTATCATTGACCTCAATTGAACTAAGTTTTCCTATTTGGGTTTTAAGGTAGTGAAAGTAAGTAAGCTGTAATTTATTCAGTTTGGTGAAGTCCTTATTTGGGACAATGCTTTTGAAATTTTGGACTATTCACATATGTTGTTCAGTATCTCAGAATGCCTCAGTTCTGCTTGGGAACGCATGCAGCCAGTGACTTCAGAGTTATCCACAACCCCACATACGAGGGAAAAATTTGCCCTTATGTGCTCACCATGTAACTGATTCAATAATGTCCCTGTATGCTTTTATTTTGGACATGACCAGAGGTGAAGTAATTACATTTCAACCTGCAATGAGGTGAAGCTCTCATGCTCAGTCTAACAGGAAACAAATTTCATAGACAGAAGCATCTCTCTATCCCAGCTCCTTTTGTGTAGTTCAGCAAATCTGTTCTTTTGCTGGAAGTAGAGACCTTTCTTTGCCAATACTTCCCATCCACCCCCAGGAACAGTGGATGGCTGGTAAATCAACACAATTATTATTCTATTCCAGAGGACATACAGTGATTTACATTTATATGCCAACATTTTCTTCCTTGTTGCCCCAGCAAGAGCTGGGAAATGATTTATAAGGATGCAGAAGTGCTGGCACAGATGTTATACAGCCTCAGCATGTTTGCATTGCACAGCATGGCAGACTGTTCTGGAAATGTCGATGCACAGGTAGAGTGGGAGGCAGTGCGTGTGCCAGCGGTGCCCTTCCAGCTCCAGCGCAGGGCAAACTCTGGCCCTGCTGCTGGCAAATGTATTTGGCATCTGTCTTTCTAACAGGTCATTTCTGCATGCTGCACTTGGGGGAGGAGGATTCCCTGGTTCTTGTAATTAGTTGCTTCTGTTGAATTTCTGATGGACTTGTGGATTGTAAAAACCTTTCCATTGTGGAACAGTTGGCAGCTTCATTTCATGTATTTACTTATTTTTCTTCCTCCCTCCCCTGACTGCCACCCCCATAGAGGAAGTTCGGAGGCTGAATGGATACACAGAATAAAAACGTACCTTGCGATAGGAACCATCTTTCTCCTTCTTCAGAGAGGTTGGCATTACTGGGAAGTTTGCCTTTTGCTTTTAAGTATTATCAGAGCAATTGAAGACCTCCAAATCATTTAAAGCCACATTTCAAATGTTAGCATTCTGGAAGAAAAAGCCATTGGAATGTCAAATTGTGAGTGCTGTATTCCCTCTAAGAGATTCAACTTAAGTAGCTTGAAGATATTTCATGTTTCATGATGTAATGAAGGGTGGGAGTCCACCTGGTCTAACTGGTGCAGTACTGATCCAAGTGTCTCCTTTTTCTAAGCGTTGCCATTTTATAAAACTTGAATGTCTGAGGCTGCAAAGGGCTAGGTGTTGGGGACAGGTACGAATCCTGCTACTTTTCCTCATTTCACCTGGTCTGTATATGAAAGTCTGATATGACTTGGTATTGCTTTCAGCAATTTCCCAGGGCTGTGAAACCTAAATCAGACCTCTGGGCTGTGGTTCAGCTTGAACATGTGCAAAATCATTCTGGTCTCTGCCTCTCTGGAAGGCCTCCTTCGTGGGAGAGGAGCTTTGGTTTTACAGGGGCTGATCCCTAGGAGACAGTTTGTATCTATGTTATGTCCTAATCTGCCTGGTCCTAACATCTATGGAACTGGCCTTGACCTTATGGGAGGCTGAGCTCCACAGCTTCAGACCACCAAGAAGAATGGGTTTTGAGAGTGGTGAGTAGCACCTGTTTTGGCCAAAATTACCAGCAAGAGGAAAGAGAGAAAAAGCTCACATCTTAGTTGCACTAGCAGAAATGTGCATGGTTAAAAAGAGGAATCTGCTCCTTGGATGTGCTGAAGGATGCAATGGACAAGATGATTAAAAAAATAAAAAAGTTCTTCACGGGATGTAAATCAAAGCAAAATGTTATGTTCCTCCCATTAAGAGAATAAATAAATAAATAAAACTAAAGCACAAAAGCAAAGTCCTGTGACCTCCTGATTTGAGGAACATTGGTATAAATTTGAGGACATTAGTCCTCTGTGGGCTGCAAAAAAAAAAGGCCTAGATTTTGGGAGCACATATTGTCGGAGAGATTGCTGCTTTAATGCACCGGGCCCACCCTAGGCTTGGCAGAGTAGATTACAAGAGTGCACAAGTGGCTCAGGGCGTTAAGTCATTTGGTAGAGGAGCAGTGATGATGAGGAGGAAAACAGAGGAAGGGGAATTATAACTTAGTCATGGAAATTATGCTCTACTCTGTCCAGAGTCAAACTTCGGCAATGTCAGGTTTTGTGGCTTTAACTTAGGGAAGAACTTAGGCCCATGCGTACATGCAATTAAATAATGCAACAAAGACGGGCTCATATTTGGGGCAAATCCCCTCCCTTTTGACTACGTGCAATCCACTGCAGGTGGTAGATTGCGCTCACTTATATCAGGACTAATGTTTTCTTTCTGATGGCTGGGTATACTGAGCAAAACAGGCTTTAGTGACTCCCTATAGTAGTAAACAACCTCCCTGGGGGTCCTCTAAAATACCCCAACTCCTTCATTCAGCACTGAGAGATCTCCAAACACTTAGTTCATAAACAACCGAAGCATTTTAACACACTTTCCTCCTTCTCCTGGGGGGTGTTGTTGGCTTGTGTTCTCTCCCTTTATTACAGCTTTAATCTTACGATGTGAACTGGGACTTGTTTACATTTTTATTTTTAAAGGCTTTTTTTGTGTATGTGTGTGTATGAGTGCATGCACTAAAGATCTAAATTGACAGATGCCTTTTTGTAGGACTGAAATGACATATCTAAGTTTTACTGCTCTCTTCCCTGTATTTGCATTTTTAATTACTTGCATCATATTTTATTAGTGTGTTACCTGATGAAGAATTCCAACTAATTAATTTCACCTGGAATTATATGCTGGTATATGAAAAATTATACTTGGCCAATTGTGGAGACCAGCTGTGTATTAGGAATATCTGATCCCCACCTGAAAGATTTAAAAAAAAAAAAAAGAAAAAAAAAAAAGCGAGAAAACAGCTGATTGTAAAAGCTAGTCCCTTTTTTCCTCAAGCCTTAACAATATTATTATTGGCAGATATCCTTTATTACTCACCCTATATACTACACATAAACTCAGAAGTTTGTTCTAACTGAACATCATTCAGTCAGATGACTTTTTCTTCAACCATTTCAGCTTTAATTTGTAGTAAAGCTAATGTTATTGAGTTCCACCCATATGCAAAGAGTCATTTGTTTCCATTCCAGCATGACTCACAGAGATACAACTTCACTTTGACCACAATTTTAATTTTTTCCAATGTAATTTTATTTTCTAGGTGGAAATAAGAGAGGGGAAATATTGATTAGGAATGTAGGCATATTATGAAAAGCTACCTGTAAAGGAAGAGGAAGGAAGAAAAGAGTGAAATGTGACCTGATCCTGCAACACAGCTGAACATACACACACACGTGTGCGCACATGCACACACTCTCTCTCTCTCCCCATGGATATTTCTGGTTTGATTCTTTGTCTGCACTGACAACAGATGGTGTTTTAATAAAGTCCAGTAGGAATATTACTGTGAGTAAACAATCCAATGCATGCCAATTTCATAATTGCTGGGTACTGATACAGCCTCTTACCTGATGAATCCAAATTGGGAGGAAACCAACTGTGCACACACCTACTGGCAGCAGCCAAATTCGCAGCTGTGGTATGCTCCAGCATTGAGCTTCACCACGGAAGGTAAATTGCAGCTCCAATCATCTTTCTTGGCACTGGGCTTGGGGAACAGCTGCCATCTGGCTTGTCATCAAAGTATGGTCACCGAGTTTCTGGGAGATGAAATAGCTTGCTTTTTTACCTTGACATACATGAAGATTGCAATCTTCATCTTTACAGGTATCTCTTAAAATAACATTCTTGGCTTCCTAAGCCAGAGATTTACCAAGTGGGATTTTCTTCTTTAAGTGATTCCCACGCCTATAGGGACTTGAAGTCTAAACCTGTTATATGCTAATTAAAGATTCACACCCACATGACTTGTCAAAGAGATAAATCTTACTCATTTGTTTTCATCATTAACAGGGAAAAAATTGTAAGGAATACCATGACTTACATTAGCAGATTTATGTGGAAATGTTTGTTTTTAATAGAAGTGGAGATGTGTTATTCCCACCACTGTTGATACAACCCAGTATGGAAATTACAACTTGGCAGAGAAGAAGGGGGTGAAAGGCAAAAGAGGGAATTCAAATACTCAGGACCAGCATCCCAGCTAGAAGTGACTGTAGAGACTGCACGCAGTAAGTGACTGCCTATTTGGTGCATTACATGATCATTATTTATATATTCAGTCCTTTAAAGACAATGGTAGATTAAAGCACAGGAGAAGCAGGTGAGTTCCCCCCTCCAAAGAGACTATCTACAGCAGTATTTAGGTGCTTCATTTCTGCTGGTTTCTAGCAGGCCCCAGTGCTGCGCAGCTACACATAGGAATAACTTTATTTCCATCAGTAAGTCTTAGTGTTCCAAATTCCATGCAAGAGTCTAATATTTTGAAATTTTCTTTCAGCTCAGACTGGGACACCGATTGAAATCTCAGATAAATCTGAAATAAATTAAAATCCCAGTTTGAAATCTCCAATAAATGTCATTTTGAAAATTTATTTGACTTTATCAAATTGCTTTATGTTGGTGAGAGCTAAGTATACTTTTTTGCATTATTGCTTTGATACATTATATTGTTGTCTTTCAAGATAGTTTTACATCAGTAAGTCTATGTTTTCAGATGGGAAACTAATAACCCTGGAAAATTTTCAGCCATGGTACTATACACAGGCCTTTGAGGGATCAAGATTTTTCTTTAGTGAAGATTATCAGGCTCTTAGCCTGAGAGCAGAACTACTTTGCTCTAGATTTGGAAATTCTATTGAATGCAGAACTCGCGATTGCTGTTCACTTTGCCCACAATAATTGTTTTGTGCAAGGAATTAAGTAAAAGAGGCAGAGAAGGCTGCTCCTCCTACTTAAAGGCATGCTTTGAGCTGCAAAGCATTGCTTGAAAAGGTTCTGCTTCTGCCTGAGAGTTTACAGTAACATTTGCCCTGTCTAAATAGAGGGAGTTTTTGACAGGGGTCAGTAGTTTTGGATACACAAATAGGAAGTCTTGCTTCTCCACCCAGGTTTTTTCTTACCAGGCCACAGAAGGTCAGCGTAGATGTAACTTCTGTGGTACACAGGGTTAAAAAAGTGTGCCTAGATGTTTTATTGACCCATCTACTGAAAGACTTGTGTGCTTGATACCTTTATGATGATTAGTCCAGCTGTCAGTGCTGGGCTGGCTTAGTTTTGCATATGCTTTCTGTTTCATGCTGTTCTATCCACAGCTAGACTTTTAGTCTTTTTAATTCACAGCTGACAATATATTTCTAAAAAAAAAAAAAAAAAGGCAATTTCTGAATAGGTGTGGATAAATGCTAGAGGAATAGTCATTTTATACATTGCTAAATAAATGTACAAGGAAATGTTTTGGCAAGAGCTGCTGTGTTGCTCAGTACCTCCAGCCGAACTGAACAATCTCTCTATGGGAAAAAGACTTGGTGGAGCTCCAAGGCATGCGTTCATGGTAGCTGCCTGACACAGCAGTCTGACTGCACAGTGCCACTGATGGACAGAAAATGAAGCTGTATGGAAATGCTTAGAAACTTCCTGTTGGAAAAATCTGCTCCCAACAGAAGGTGATGCAGAAGATGAAAACTCGCTCCCTGTGGGTTTCTCTAGCTCTGAGATTGGCAGGCCTGGAGATGTTGGAAGGTGCGGACCTCTTGGTCACAGCTTGGTCATACCCACAGCTGTGTGGCATTTCAATACAGTAGCTGCCTACTGGCTCAGATTCTCGGCATCCCCTGAAATTTCAGGTTTTCTATGGAAGGAAAACACTGCAACACTTTGAAAACATTATGGGGGCTGTGCCATGTGGTGGCTTCAGCAGTGGAGCAGAATAGGATACCTGTGACAGAACCACGTTTCTCCTCCATTTCTTGACTTTCTGTTCCCACAGGTTGGGATCAGGTCATGTCAGCTCCAGAAAATATTCCAGTCAGGATTATATGCTGCAGTCATCTGTTTGAAAGCCATGAGAACAGGGGTTGGACATATGAAGGCACTATGTGCTATACGCTAACAAACACTGAATTCACAAAATTAGTATTTTCTTTTAATTGAGAGCAGAGATTGTGAAATCACTTTCTACTCCAGGACCTGGGGCTCTGAACATTGACTTATAGAAGAACAACTTAATTTGGCCCTGAGCCAAAGCAGAAACAATGAGACAATCTGAAAATGGATGGGAGAAGCAGTCATAAATCTAGCACTTAACTAAAGATTGATCCAGCATAGTGATGAGAGGTGTTTATCTCATCCATCAGCTAACCTTGAGATCGCCTGACCTGAAATCCATTCAGTCTTGTACACTAGCAGTTGTCCATGGCTTTACAATATCTAATAACAGTTTTAGGCTTCTATATAGGATGTAATATTCAAAGCAAGCTTTGCTTTGGTTTCCTGAAAGAACTGCCTATCATGTAGGCAGTTATGTGTCTCTGTCCCCCCACAGCTTCATGGCAACTTGTAGCAGATTCTTGGCATCAGTAGCTCCTGGAAAAGGGTTAACAATTTTAACACCAGCAAGTTAGCCTTAGTTTTCTGTAAGTCAATGCAATGCTGTAAGATCTGATGACTTTTTTTTGTTGGAATGCCATTTACAAGTATGACTAAATTGTTCTCCAAAGCTGAATTGATACCTAAAGTAGATATATATTCCTCTGAAAGAAATACAAGTTATACTGTCTTACCCTTCAGTACTCTAACACGTGGGCTTCAGAGGGAATGGAGGCTGCCCATTTTTAGTCTTCATTAGAACAACTCTCTGAAAAGACTTCACAGCCTGAACGATAATTTTTTCAGATACAATTATCCTGTTTCTTTTGGTATAGGTCCATTTTGAGTAGGCAGAGAGAGGGAGGGCAGTATAGTAACATGACAAGGGAAAACACATGGACAAATACTGGACCTTAGTTTCTCTTAATCAGAAACGATGGGCAGACCAATTGTCCGTCCATTCTTGTGACTTCAGTGGAGCTGTGGAAGGGGAATGCCTGCTTTGAAAAGTGTGCATCCAGGTACATCCAGATCTAACCCTGACCATTCCCACAATCTGGAGGTATTTGGATTTGCTGAGGTAGAGTGTCCCATGACAGAGATCCATAGCTGGGTTGACACAGAAACCTTCTTGAAGCCTTGACTTGGGCCCATCACTCGTATTAACTGGCCTCCACAGGTTAAACAAAAAGAATGTCTATAACTCGCATCACTATATATTCTATTCCAAGTATTTTATGATTTTTTTCAGAATAATATATTAAAGGATTAGGAAAAAGTAGGAAGATTTACATTCTCTAGGGATCCTCTTTATATATAATGAATTAACCTATGGGTAAAATTTTCAGTGTTGAGAAGACCAAGTCATCAGGATACACATTTACCACACATGGTTACCCAAAGGATTGCATTTGTCTCCCCATCTTTAAAAGGGGTTTCCTCTATGTTATACAGTACTCTGATAATGTCTCATCCCTATGTCCTTTGAAGCACTGCTGTGCTACAGCTGTGTATACGAATTGCTTCTTCAGATTGTGAAAAATACTGTACTTTTCAGACAAGCGATAATAGTCAGAGCCACATAGCTATTCCAAGGAGGTGCAGGGCAAAATGCTGAACCTTTATTTTGGGATGAAACAACCTGGAGGCCTTCTCTAAGCCTCAAAATACAGGCTATACAGTATGCAGCCTAGGTTGCCACTGAACTCTAATCTCAGGTAATGCTGAGTCTTGTTCAGAAAAATGAAAAAATGCCTGGAGCCCCTGTCCAACCTCACCCCCATGAAATGCTCCCTAAAAGTTTGGAAAATGAGGAGCTCACTAAATCTGAATTTCCATTGCTGGCCTACTTGAGTCCTGTTGTCCAGGTCCAGAAGAAATGCTGTCAATACTTTATCTAAAAGAACTTTCTCATGTTATTTGGGGCTCAACTGCAATATTTAGAAGTTATCAGGAGAGCTTATTGCGAGGGCACTGTCAGACTTACACAGCCACAGCCATTGAGATGAGCTTTGCTTTACTGTGACCGGCCACCATTCAATCATACATCCTCCATGCATGTGGCCTGTTGGTAAAGACAGTTTACATTTCGCAGCTAAACGGGGTGGGATTTCAAATGGTAAATTCAGTCTTCAGCCCAGCAAAGCACATGCTTAATTTTAAGCACATCAATATTGCTTAAAAGCAACTGGACTATTTGGATGGTAAAACTGAAATATGTGCTTAGAAGTGAAAAGCTCCACAAAACCAATAAACAACTTAATGACATGCAAGATGGGTTTTCTTTTAAAAACAACAGAAAAAAAACCCCTAAACAAAACCAAACCAAAAAAACCCTGAAACAAAAAAACAATCCCCCCACCAAAACAGTCTCAGACCCAGACTTTTTTTTCAAGCCAGCTCAACACCCAGCATGGGGGCTAGATTTTTCCAAAGAGCTCAGCTCCCATTTATGCTCTTAAATACAGGCCAGATTTTTATAAATGCTCACAATCTAATGTTTAGAGCTCTTTGGACATCTGGCCACTTATTTCTATGCCAGAGCTAAAGCCTTCTAGAAATCTGGTCCCAATTGTGGATGCTTGGCTCTTTTGAAAATTTCACCCCATGGAAACTACTTTTATAGTGGCAATTCTTTTTCCCCAAAAGGAAAAGCCATGAAATGTAATTATTTTATGTACAATGTCCACACTTCAAATATAATTGTTTACACTTTTTCTTTTGCCTGTTAAAAGTCCCAGACAAAATAATATTTCCACCCCCCTCCTCAAAGCATTTGGGGCCTATATGCACATAGAAAGATGAAAGAAAGTAAGTTTTATTCTATTATTACATTATATTGCTTCAAGATTGAAACTGATGGAGGAGTTGCATATAAGAAGACCAGGAAAAAGCTATTCAGAATGAACGGGTATCATAGCAAGACCTGAAGTTGTTCTAACACTTGTAACACAGTCAAGTGTGAAACAATAGTAGAAAGAAAAAAATAATTTTATCTGAGAAGGCCTCAAAACTAATCAAGTTATAGAATCTTCTTTTCCCTTGCAAAAATGTGACTGAGCTGTTATTTTTTGTATTTGCCCCTTAAATGCTATGGTTATTATTGCTATCGTGCTGTGAACAAAGACCAGTCAAGCTACCCCGTGAGAAGCACCTTTACTGCTCCCTGCAGTACTGCCTATCATATCGGGGCTACTGATCTCTCCACATAAACAGAATGCAAGTGCCTAACTGCCAGATATAAACATAATAGCACCATTTAACCGCCACTTGCACAAAGTGTGAGGAAGTATGCTTAAGTGCCTAAACAACATCATTTTTACTGAACAACCCGCAATGGATGTTCTAGCAGGGAGCTTGCATGGGGGTGGTTAAAAGGCCTCATTTTCCACCTGAAGAGACATGTAATGAAAATTAAGTAGCATCCTAATCCATCAACTGCTGTCTCTTCCTCTACCTCATTCCTCACCAATAATCAGGGAGTCATAAATACTGGAGGTGGAAAACACCTATTAGATCATGCAATTCATCTCCTTGCCAAGGAACAGCCGTTCCCTCCAGTGACCCTTCTCCTAGACATCTGCCAAAGCTATTTCAGCCATCTCAGATGGTGGTGATTTCATAGCACCCTGTCAGAGCCTGTGTCCACAGCAGAAATATTTCCTTTCCTTGTTCTCTAGAGTCAGCCTGACGACGCTCTGACGGTGCCCTGTGTACAGGATTGCCATCTCCCCTTCCAGTGCTGGTGCACCAGAGCAAGCGGCTGTGTGCTCACACCTATCAACCCTGCTCCCAGTGCCCCGTGGAGCTGCACTGGCAGTGACAGCCCTTTTCTGGAAGTCCCTGCCTGCAAGCTGGGCTCCTTCCAGCAACTGGTGTAGAAAAGCAGGTGGGACACGGCCCTTCTTCCTCCCTCTTTTTCTCTTCTGGTGGACCATGATTGTCACATGTGCTGAAGTATGGCCACCACATCCATCTGTGTATATTGATGGGGAAGGAGGAAATAGGTAGATGTTGGCTGCCCTGTTAGTCTCTTCCCCACCCCCTTGTAAATCAGCACCTGTCTCCACTCATGCCATGAATGAGAGGATTTCGCCTGTACCTTGTAAATCCTGGGTTGTAAATTATGGGCCACTGCCAGCTGTTGTCCAGCAACGAGGAACTCACCTTTTCCTGAATTTCAAGATGCACTTTCATGCTTAGGTACTTATCCAGGATCCAAAGTAGCAGTTTGGTAATTAAAATGCACCCTATGTAGCATATAGGCAATTAAATCCAAGAGAATGATTAAAAAATAAATAACAATTACCTTGCCTAACTATTAAGGGTAGGAGAGACTATCCAGGAACATTTACACCACAAAGCTTATTTATAGCCTTAAAGTGATGTTACCACATGTGTGCAGAGTTGCTCTTACCTTAGTTGGATGGAGCATCATGGAGCCTAAGCCCTCTAGGGCTTCGCAGACTTACTTACCAAGAGCTGAACCTTGTGATGGGCCCAGGGAGGTAGGTGTGCACCCAGCAGCACTGTCATTACCCCATTGCACAGTCAGTGTCATTCAGAAACATGGTGTGAAGGCCTGAGGGGAAAGGGGTGTGGTGGAGTCAAAAAGGAAAGTCTGTCTGTTGGAAAATAGGATTTGATTAGTAGGTTGGAGTTCTTGCACATGACTCGGAAACCTGAGCCTTGTCCCCAGTTTTAAAGTTTTTGAACATACTTCCCAGGAGGAATGCCATTCCCGCTGGCTCATCTTCCCATCAGGAGGAATGAGACTGTCATCTACTTTCAAAAGACCAATTTATGGTCCTAAGTACAAGAAATTACTTCTTGGCTCCAAGTAAGAGTTTTAAAAAGCTGCTTGACTCAAGGCTGCAGGCTGGCAGCTACGTATGGCAATGAAGGAAGCTTTCATGCATATGTTCTATGCGGCATTTGTTATTAGTTCGTTTTTGATAACCTCTCTGACACTGAGCTTAATGTTAGAACTGTTGTGACTGGCTTTCCTGGACACACAACTTCTCTTGTTTGTTGTAGGTGGAACTTGACTTGGCTTTGCAAATTTTGCTTGTGGAAATGGATACCTTCCAAGCCCCTTTTAAGCTCCAGTTTTGCTCTGTCTCTCTCTCCCTGCTCCTCCACCCAGCTTTCGTTCTGTTTTCTACCAAGATAACAGCTTTTGTACTAGCAACAAACAACCCTGATGCTGTTTTCTTTAAAAGCAAGCTTTTTTGGGTTACTTTTCTCTTTGATGTGCTTGGTCCACCTTGCCTTAAGCTGGTAGTTTCCAAAGTAAAATAAAAACAAAGAAGTTTTTACAGAGATGGAACATAGAGTACATGTGAGATTCTTAACTGTGAGTGGGAGCATAAATTGATTATTTAGCTACATAAAAATTGATGTGGTTTGTTTTTTTTTTTTAAATGAGCCTTTGTATAATAGCAGCAAGCTTGACATGTTCCTGGGGAATTGTGCCAGAAGACATATAACATCTTTCTTATACATTTCTGTGGGCTCTGAGACAAGATATTTCACCCATATCTATATGTAACCCTAAGGGCCTTCCCTGTTCCCGTACCATTGCTGTATGCTATTTACTGGAGTACCCTGTTCTGAGAATAACAAACAGTGGTGCATGTTACCATAACCAATATGTACAGAAACTGGGGGTTTTTTTGGAGTGAAAAGCTAATTAGCAATTTCACTACGATTTAGGTGACCTATGTAAACAAAGCCATTTTTAAAATTGTCATAAAATTGGCTTTATCTTAAACTGAAATAGCTGGATAGTGCCAGAGCAATTCTTTAAGATTGCTACTGTGAAACTAGCGATAATGCAGTGTTGGGATGGTCAACATTTCACAGAGTGGAGCACTTAGCCAAAAGATACAAATAATACTTGCTTGAGCTATCACCTGGAGCTGGCTTGAGAAAGAGATAATTTACTCTCATTACCTATCCAGTTTCACTGGGAGCTGTACTGCTGGCAGATTATGAGGACAGGACTGACTTGCTTTCTTCTTTGGGCTTCATGAGCTCACGTGGCTACCTCATGTGGGAGGACTGCTAGTGGGACCAAGGTACAGAGATCTGAGAGCTGGCACTGCCAAAGAGTAGAGAAAGCCAATGTTTCTGTTAAATTTGATGGTTTAATGGGTGATTACTAGGTTTATTTCCTTGGAAGTCTTCTGAAAAAAATTTTAAGATCTGAGTAAACTTTATGGTGCTTTTGCAGAGACTAGTTTGCCTTCTGAAAGGAACCACCACCAAGACAAGCTACCTCAAGATGTTTTGTTGCTAAGGCTTGGGGGCATAGGGTAGACTTCATATGAAAAGCTGCTAACAAAAGCAATCTCTGTTGGCTCTGGACATGGAGGGACTGCAGGAGGAGACTTTTAAATTTGCACTGTGGCACCCACCAGGGAGTGGTGCATGGGCTTTCCAGAAACCACATTTGTCCCAAGGAAAGCAGCACTCCAGGAGGCAGCACTCCAGTCCCACTCTCAGATAGACACTAGGCAGGGTTTAATAGGATGCACAGATAACATGCAAAATTCATGACTGGATATCATCCAAGTGCCATTGAAAACAAATAGAAAAGCAAAATAAACCCAGTATGCTACTTGTACATGCATATACAGCAAACACCTGATTGCATTTTCATTTACAAAATCATTTAGCCTTATTTGCCATGGGAAGCCTGGCTTCCTTCACTGTATTTCTTTGAAGAGAAACCAGCCTCTGAATACCACAGTGACACAGTACACATTTGGCAGGGCATAGGTCCCATCACATTAGGCTCCGTCACATCACATCAGTTGATGTGACTGACAAAACCCGACACCTCATGTCACAGCAGTGCACGTCGCCCAGCACCGCGAGTTACAAAGACACACTTTCTAGCAAAGTAAAATAAAGATGAATTGAAATGATGTTGGGTGGGAGAACACTGTTAAGATCTTCCTGGTCAGAACAATCTAATGGCAAGCTGTATTCTGGTTCATTAATTTAGAGTAAGATGGGTAAGACTTACTAATATGTTCTATGTAATTAGCTACTTCAGTGAGAAAGGATGGTTTTATTAAAATGCAAAAGGAGATGAAAAGGCAATAGATCCCTCAATAAATACTTTGTATATATATGTGTATTCAAGCTTGGCAGGCATTAAGCTAGCTATATGAGTTTGTATGCTGTATGTGGTTATATCCCCATACACAAGTAGACAACTGGACAAAATGCCTATGGACACAAGGAAAATGGCTACAACCCCACATCTCATTTTACATTTTGGGGCCTCTGGACAGCTCACACTGCTGCAGGTCAAAAAGCTGCTTTACCATACTCAGGTGTACTGGGGATGAAATGACTGCCCTGTCCCCAAGCTGGGAAGCTTTTTTAAGCCACAGGCATCTTCTACCTTTTACTGTCATCCTGCAAGGCCCTCAGCAGGTCCTCAGGACAGCCTTTAATTTCTATTTGTCTTAGTGACAGACATACTTTCTTAATGCCATTGTTGCTCCTTTTTTTTGTGGTTCTGACAGTTAAACAGAGCGCAGAGCTTTCTTTTCTGCTTGTTTAGTGGGCAATGGAGGAAGAGTGGATCAGCTCTACTGCCCTAACACCCTGCACTGCTGAAACCCTGAAAATAATGAAATATAAATATATATATAAGTAGTTATATATCATGTAGTGTATATGTATTATCTACTAATATAGCAGTGATAAGTATATTTTACAAGAATGCTTACACATGTCTGTACATATTAGCAATTAATATATATTAGCACCTCATGATCATCAGAGGCTTAGCAGTGCAATTATTTTTCAGTCTACAGATTACATCCCACATTCTGCCTGAACACCTCACACTCTCTTTTACCCTACACTTACATGCATGCTGTCTGTTTTCTAACACTTATCCCCCATGCCTCATGTTCATGAACCCTTTTCTCCCAGTCCCTTGAGACCCATCCCTTCAACCCTCTTCAACCATTCTCAAAGTACTTTCCCCTTGGCGGTCCAGGATGTCTCCTGCTTTCCCCATTTGTTTATTGCTTACTACTGCAATCCCTGTCTACGGAAATCAGGAGAGGGCCCCCTACCCTGAGTCAAGCTGAATTTCCTCACTGCAAGCAGTGGAAGTGGCAGCTATCGTCATTAGGGTGGTCAGCCTCCGTTTCACTGGGAAAACCTTCTGGAGAGGACAGCCAGCCCTGCTGAGAAGGGCTTGACACCTGGCCCAGAGGAAATAACAGGCAGTGGCTGCTCTTCTGGAAAGAGGAAAACAACCTAAACTTTGAAACTGATTATTTGAGCTCAGCCTTTTAAAACAACAGTCACACTAAGCTCCTGAGATGTCTGGTAAAGGAAGCTTCAGGACGGTGAAAAGGTCACATGAAGGCACTTTTCCCACCCCTGTTTGTAGGTGTTTAGAGCAGCTCAGCCTGTTGGCCTTGATAACTGGTGACTAGTTGAAACCACTATGCGTCTTGCTTTTCCTCTTATTAGAAAGAGTGTTTTGTGAGTTTACTTCCTTTATTTTCTATTTTGATGGCATTCAGAACTTTGTGTCACCCTTCCATCATCAAATGCTAATTTGCAGTGCATTAGCTGAGGAAACATTCATATAAAAATAAACCCAAACTTGGCTATATGTGACAGTTTTTAATTAAATGCTCATTTATTCTGAGGCTAAACTGTGATGTTTGATTAGGGCTTTGCCACAGAAACACTGGCCTGCCTACAGTGTGAGTAAAATATATAGTTTCTGGAAAAAAATCTTTGAGATGCTCTGAGTGTCTGTTACCATTAGGGACTGAAACACAGCTTTTCGTCTTACCTGAATACTCTTTCTCTGGTTTTGCTTTCCCATGGCTGCTGAAGAAAAGCTACGTGTCTAATACTTTAATAACAGGAAAGTAAAGGTGGTTTCTGCAGACAGGTTCATACTGTTGAACTAAAACCTGCCAGGGAATATTTCTTAGCACTGGACCTTTATCCTCTGTGCTACTGAATTGTTAGCATGGGCTCTTCCATGGCTTTGGACTTGCTAGCATCACCAGTCAATACCACCCCAAGCAATTCCTAGGTAAGTTTCAGGAGATTTGGGGGGGGGGGGTACAGACCATTCCCAGTGGGCTGTTTGCATGCAGCTGTCCTGTTTTAGAGGGTAAGAGAGCTTAGGTACCACTTCAGTTAACATGGGGTATTTTGTGCTAGGTGGTGTCATCGCCAGAGCATGGTCCTCTGCCTGCCCAAATTGTCTGTGCAGCGGCTGCCCATTTTGGTACCTGAGCTGATGCCAAAGTTGCGTTGATGATTCGGCTGCTGTCACTGGCAGCAGTGGGAGCTGCCAGGTGCTCAGGGCTGTTGTCATCAGGCCAGACGCACATGACTGTATTTAAGAAGCTGAGATTTGTAAAATGTTGATTTATGTGTATCCAGTTCCATAAAGATATGTACAGACAAATACAGAAGGCAGGTTTGAAATTCAGCAGTAGAAAACAGTTACGGAGCAGTGATTTGTGAAATACTATAAAGCTGTGCACCAAGAAGAGGAAATCGCCACCCTAGCTCAGCCCTCCCAGTGTGTTAAACTGACAACTTCGGTAGTCAGCACTGACTGCAGTAGGTATTTGTTCGTAGTGCAATGGATAAAACAGCAGTTGTTTTAATTTGTATTATCATGTATACTGGGATTCTCCAGGACAATCTAAGGGAATACATAACTCAATTCAATAAGATATGGTGATTGTTGTCTCCCTTATGGTCTTTTGAAATCCACTTTTAGAATATTTGCTTTAGTATATAAATGCTTCAGGAAAATATTTATACTCAAAGGCTGCCTGATTTCTTTTTAAAGCTACCCTATTAACATCTCAGGACAAAACATTATGAAGTTGAAATTGCACTATATCTTCATGCATATGCATGATTGTTCAGTCATTGATGATGTGACCTACCACATTTCAAATGACAGTTATCTTTTTCCTAAATAGACATGAGTATGTGAAATTGTGTAAGTTAACTTTTTTCCTGATATATTCACCCCATTTTCATGATGATATCATGATTATAAGCTCCATCATATTTTCTTTTTTTTTTTAATTCAGCATTTTAATGCAAGCAGTTTTGTTTCTAAAATATGTATTCTGACTTAGGTGAAAATTACAGTCATATTTTCTGCATTTTCTTTTGTATGAACATAACTTTATTTAGTCTGCCATAACTTCTTCAGGTATCATTTCTCCTATTTTTAGACATTTACATTACATTTTAGACGTGTCCTTTTAGACATATTACAGGGTAATAGACAATTGTAATTTAACTTACTTGAAAACAAATTGTTATAGGAGTAGCACTTGTCTTGCAAAACCTGATATATTTCCTGAAGATTTACTTTTTTAAAAAAATTTAATTTAGCATAACTGATTTAAAAATTGATATTTACAAGATGGAGGGTTTTTTTTTATAGAAAGTAGCCTTTTTTTCCTTGAATTATTTCACTGTCAGAATATTATATATTAAACAGTCAATGTAATTAGGAATCTGATTCCTTGAATTCATCAGATTCACCTGAATCTGATGTTTTCTGCCAAATGTCAGGGCATTTAAAAAATTTCCTGGCATTTTCATCATTAGTTATTAGAACTGAATATTCCTCTTTTCTTACCTACTGTTAGATTGTTTTCTATGTCATGGAATTCTTTCAGAAACAACCTTCTTTCAAAATTGCTCCCATCCTCTGATCGTTAGAAAAATGCTTTTCTTTTTAAATTCAAATTGACTAACATTAAGCCAACTGATCCCAGTAAAGATAAGGACAAACCTACATACTTCTTGTTTGGTTGTTGCTGTAGATTTTTTTTTAAGGTATCATGAACATCAGCATCACATTAGCTGACTTAAGATACCTATTTCTTAAGCCACATTTCATCAGCACAAATTTAATATTCCTGATGTTCCTAAAAACTAAAACAATAACAAAAACATTCCAAGATTTGACTTTTCTAATAAAGAGCCAACTGGAAAAGGTCTTTAAGTGACAGAGGAAAGCTTCAAATGTATTAAGGGATAGCTTTTTAAAAGTGAACTCCTAAAATTGGACTTATGCACAGGAATTTTTAAAGCCCTACAAAACTCTCTTGCTCTTTCTCTCTGAAACAAATATGGTTAATCTATCTATCTGATATAAATATCATTAAACAGCTGTTCCTAAGTAATTTTGTGCTAGTGGAAAACAGAGAAATACTAGGCAGAAAGCAAATATTTAAACACATTTATTGATTTGCATCACAAGAAGAGTGAGATTAAGTTTGTTCTTGCTGTTCTAGCAGTACACTCTCTGCCCCATTACAATTAATTTGGCTAATAATCAAGCTAAACTAATTTCCTCGCCCACACTTACAGGTGAAACACAAAAGGATGCTACACTCTTGCAAGATGGAGAGAGGCTAGTGTTTCTTCATTATACTTTATAAACACACACCACCCAAATAAAAATGAATGATGTGGCAAAGGATTTTTTCAGTATGTGTTTGGGCTGAATGTATTACTCATGAATGAATTATGCAGGTCATTCCAAATATGTGCTGACAATATCTCTACACCACAAGAGCACTGATATTGCCAATGTGATGCTTTCGAAAATCTTGAGTCAGGTCACAAAATACTAAAAGGAGATCAAAAAACCAAGAAGTATTTAAAAAAAAAAAAACAGTTAAAGTTTTATTTGCTTATCTTTTTGATTGTGGACTGTGGACTCTTAAGAGCCACATCCTTAACTTTTTCTCTGCAGCTGCATGGCCAAGAAATGCACCATGTTTAAATGAAAGCAGAGATTATCTTTTAACCACTTGACTGTAAGAATTTGTTTTTAGGAAAAAAAATACTCAAACACCCTGATCTTTATAAAACTGGTAATAAAAATGTAAGAGCTGGAAATGCTGCAGTGTAAATGCTATGGATTTCTGGGCAAGTGTGCTGCATTTTGTAGGTTTCAACTATTTTATTACCATAACTGATTTCCTTTCTCCATTTGTAAAGCCTTAATTAGCAAACCCCTGTTTCATGGATTCAGATAAATTCAGTGCGGTCCAAGAGCATCTCTAGAAGTGGTACAAACCAACCTAGCCGTGTCATAAGCTTAAATATCTAGCCCAGTTTTTCACCCTGCTGGTGATGATCAAACAGATTTTTGTATTGGTGGCACTTGTGCGTACAGTTGCTCTGTGTGGCTTTATGGGAGAACTGTTTGTGGACTGCAGTCACCAACACCTCCTGAGTGTCAGGTAGCAGTGCTTTGGCTGGGAAGAAAATCACTGCTGATGGAGAAAAATTTCTCTGGAGGAGAAACTGAACTCTGTTCAATTGAAACACACCCAATGACCAAGAAGCTGGGACCATGTGGTATGACTGCTGTGTAGCTGACAGTGTTTCACCTGTGCTTGGCGATCGCTCCTGGTTAGGAAACTGCCTAGCACAACCAACGGCAGGTCAAAGGGATTGCAAAGCCAGCACACGCCAGCTCTCTGAGGTCTGACCTGCAGCGTGATCTCACACCAAGCAGCATCCCTCTCACTGGAGCACTCTCGCCCATACTATGGCATTCCCATACAAAGGGCAGCCTGAGCACACTTTCCCTGATGACATCTCTGTGCCAACACCCTCCTGCTCCCATGCAGCTATACATCATGCTGCACACCCCGTCCTGGTACCAAGGGCGTTTCTCACTGCCTACCTGACGACACAAAACAGAACATCCCCCATTAAGGAAAGGTAAGCATTTTACAAGAGGCAGCTTTACTTTAAAAAAGACTAGATCTCTTCCCCTGGATGTTATGAACCAGGATGGGGAACTGATGTCTACGGAGGTGACACAGCAGGGTAAGACACTCACGAATTATGAGGGCAGATGTCAGTTCCAAGTGACATGTTTTCCATAACCTACTGCCTCTCTTTGTTTATCCATCAAATACAATCTATAAAGCAACTGCTCATCTATTTAGTCTTGGGTAGGGCATAGAAATGCAAGTCAGACCTCAAATTTAGTTTGTCATTTGCCTTCTCAAAAGGAGATGTGATTTATGTTTATAATAAAGTATTTGAAATGTCATTTAGTAGGAAAACAAATGGCAGCTGGATTCCCATGAGCAAGGAGAGAGGACTGTGAAACTTTGAATTAAACGGTTTTATCTTATCACACTTTAAGTTACATATTTTTATTCTAATTGTAAAAATTATCTGCCTTGACATATCTTTTCCATTATTTTTGTTAAAGGGTATTCATCAGCGGTGTTAATGATGACACAAAATTTTAATATATGCATTAAACATTTAAGTTTTAATATGTTAACATGACACAGGATGTGAATAATAACAATGTTTTATATATGAAGTGAAAACATATTTTATGTTGGAAATAGTTAGAATGCCTGGCAAGTGACTTATATCCATAACAATTTCATTTAAATATTGCTTTTGCACCCCATCTATCTTAGATGCAATTTTATAGTCCTTTTTAAAAATTCATTTCAGCATGACCTCTTTGAGGCTGCAACTTAGTGCCTCTAGCCTACATATTCAATTGCACTTGTACTTGTTCCTATTCAATTACCTTTCAAAGTGCAGAAACCAGCAAGTGCCCAGACCTGAACTGCATTTACCATTCTGGGACTCTTCAGGAATTACAACTTCTGTGTGGTTATACAGTAATAAGGGTAAAAGGCAAGAGGAAATACATCAAATTGCTAAAATATGATGGTCTACCAGATTTGATTTAGATCTTCATAATTTGGGACCTCTTGGAGCAGCCAGGTAGTTCCTAATATAAGAATTACGTTCCCTTGAATATCAGAAAATTATGGTGCATATATACAACAGCTTTCCTTTTATTTCCTCATATCATACCTTCTGTCTTGTGGCTTAATAATGAGTGTCCCAATAGCATTAGGGAAAGGAATATCTTTGAAAAGATACATCTTAAAAGGAAAGGAAATATTTGATGTTTTAATGTGTCTAAATGGGAAAGTAATTTACAAAAATCTCTGCAAAATCTCTATCCTGTACTGGCTTATTATAAGAAAAAGTTGTGCTAAGAGAACAAAAACCCTGCTCTTTGACCATATACACAGCATAAATTCAAGCTAGTTTTCATTCATAACAGTGTATGTGCTTTAACAGACCTTGCTGTACCCCAAAGGTGCACACTTTTAATCTGCTAAGGCTGCGATGTATGTTTTAAAAAAAAGAAAATCGGAAAAAGGCATTGTATTTATACCAAGCATCTTTCAGAGCTGCAAAGGCTCCCCTGTATGGCGCCCGTTCTCATTAGCTGGTTAAGAATTTATGGCCCATCAACAAGCAATTCTTTCACACACAGTGGCAGACAGTACTGTTGAGCAGTAGGCTGGCTCCACCCCACCACCTCCAGCAGATCTAAGAAGTGAAGGAAAGCGGATCAGGAACAGCACCAGGGAAGGGCAGCAGTTACCTGCACATCCCGCCTGGAAGAAGTCTTCCTGCAACAAGGCTGAAATTTTTTTCTCTACTTTGCATTCCAATTGAACGTGGTGGTGTGATACAACAAACCATTGTTTGGTTTGGGGAGACACCAGAAAAATCATCCTTTCAGAAACGTAGCTTAAGAGCTAGTACTGAATATGCAAATTCTAACATGCAGATGGGAGATATTTTTGTCTTTAGAAATACAAGCTATAATTTGCCTCTATGTTTATTTGTGTTTGGTATGTAATGTCAAGCATTTAAAAAATTTATGGTCCTGTTGGTTCTAGTCCAGCCCTTTGATCTTTCCTATTTGTATTTTTTAAATGAAATTCCTTGTTAATGAGCTACAGTAAAAGTATTTTAAAAGAGAGGTTTTCTTCTACATTTTATACATGTGTACTTTTTTTTAAGAACAGAAATGGATGGGTCAACATTTATTTTGAAGAAAAGGTTTATTCTACTTTTTCTTTTTTTTTTGCTTGTTATCTCATTTTAAAAAAGGGTGCGAATAAGTTTACGAGGGTCAGAAGGATTGTTCTGCCTCTGAAGACAATTCACCTACAGAGGCTCAGTCACTGATGGAAAATTGCAAAATGGAACTTCTTTTTTTCCTGTGGTGAATAATTTATGCTTGGGAATGGTTTCATCACCGAGCACTCTTCAAGTCATTAAACTGAACTGAAGAAAATGGGGTGAAGTCATCATCAGAGAAGGTCAATTTATGGAAATACTGTTATCTCTTTCACAGTATTATTAATACCTACTGACACCTCCATGTTCAGCAGGGCAAAGCCAATCATTAGCCTATAAGGTATAAGTAAGGTCTCAAACACATGCTCACAATGAGAACATCGTTATTGTAAAAGTGATCTGAATGCAGCAGCTATGAGAAGGAGAAGACAGGCAGAAAGGAGGGGGAGGCAGCTCTTGATCTGAAAAAGCCACAGACATAAACCCTAATTTTTAGCAGGCTGCTCTATCTTTTGCCATGGATCTGCATGGTGCTATTGTTACCCATTTGTAACTGCCTATCGGTATCTACATGGCAGATCATTTCAATGTCTGAGGAATAGCCAGAAGATTTGTCTTTAATTTTAGGAAGAATTAACTTGGCTGAGTGTTAAAAGGAAAGGCTATTTGACTCCCTTTGAAATACATGTATTTTTAATATTTACAACGTTACCTACTAATGTCTATTTAAAGCACGTTGTCACCTGGGAAAAGTTTTCTTCTTCAATTTTCTTCTTCTTCATTTTCTTCTTCTTCTTTCAACTTCTTCTTACTGTTGTCAAACCGAATGGCTTGCATGTAGATTACAGACATGTTAATCTTTGCAAAGCAACTGTCATGACATGAAGGTTCAAATAAGGCTACTTCCTTAGCAGGATTTTTGGCGTCAGCAATCACAAACAGTGCAAGTTAAAGAATTTGCTTAGCCGAAAGTGCTATTCCACTGCATGAGGCTAAAAGGATACAATACTTCATTGACAAGGTTATATATAGCCCCTTTAGAAATATCTCTGAAAATTCTACATGCAAACAAATTAATTTGACAGCATCCCACCTATGTATCATAATATTTAAAATGAACATATAATTGATGGACACATAATGGTGTATGAATTTATTAGGTATTTCCTGAGCCAGTCCCACTAATTTTGACTTGCAGTTTTTTTCAAATCTGATGACAATCCAAGCGCACTTCTCTCTGATGAAACACAACAAATCTTGATCCTGAACAATACAGAATCTCCTCTTGTAATCAACACAAATCATGCCTTTTGTTTCAAAGGGAGATTAACGGTTCCTTCATTTTCTGAGAAAGGTAAAAAGAGTTTATCTAGGGGTTTTTGTTTGTTTTTTTCTAAAATGGAGCCTTCCAAACTGGAATGCAAATCCCAAATGAGCTATCTGGCATTGACATGATCAATAAGAGCTGCTGAATGCATTGATTTTTTTTTTTTAAGTGATTTACTTAAAAAAATAACTATGGATTTAGGATAATTCAGGAATATTATTTTCTAAGTAGCATCATAGAAATGTAGGAATGAAAGGCATCTTTAAAAGTCAGCTAGTCAATCTCCCTGCTTTGAGAGAAGGTCAAATATACTCAGACCATCTATCTGATCTTTGTCTAATGTGTTCATAGAAGCCTTCGATTACGAGGTTAAGGAAGCTCCCTAGGCAGCCTCTTCCAGTCCTTAACGACCTTTGCAGCTGGAAAGTTTTTCTTTAATGTCTAATTTAATCTAATCTTATTTAATCTCATCTAACCTCTTTCTCCCTTTTGAAAAATTAAACCAGTGATTTCTTTCCTACACTGGGTGAACATGGAGAGTAACTGATGACCATTCTTTTTACATATTAGAAGACAGTTACTGAATTGCTCCTCAGTCTTCTCTTTCCCAAACTAAATAAACCCATTTCTTTCAACTTTCTGTCATGTTTTTACGTCTCTTAGCAATGTTTCTGCTCTTGCCTGCACTCTAGTTTGTCTGCATCTTTGCTTAAAGTGCCGTGCTCAAAGCCAGGCTGCGTATTTTAGCTGAAGCCCTATTACTGCTGCACAGGACAGAATAAAGAACTCCATCCATTACTTACGGCATGCCACTTAACACACTCCAGAATGACAACTGGCCTTTTTACTCAGCAGAGTGTTCAAACATATTAGATTTTTTAATTCACCGTCACTGCCAGATTTTTTTTCTGCTTAGCCATCTTATATTTTCAGTTGGTTTTCTTCCTTCCCAAGCATAGTTCTCCTCAGAATTTCATATTGTTAGCTTTGGATTATTTCAGTAACATTTTAGGATCACTGTGAGTTCTCATCTTGTCCTCCCAAGTGCTTGGAATCCCTCCTAGAAAGATGCCATCTGCCAGTTTTATGTGTACTCCTTAATCCATTGTCCAAGTCAGTAATGTGACTATTCAGTAGACTGGACCCAGCACAAAGTTGTTGTGTGAGTGTTATAGCAAGCTGCTAAAAATGACAAAGTGTAGGGTTTATTTTGATTGGAATCCTTCACTCCATTCATTCATAATCATCAACCTAGCTCAACATATAAAGGCTTACATCCTTATGATATAATTCTTGCGATTAAACCCCTTTACAAATGTCAGCATCTGTAAGTGGCAGTGTCAAAAACAACACATCTTTCATAAATTCCATATAGAAACAATAGTGCCATTGCTTTTTCTTTTTACTTTTTCTTCAGTCCCTTCCAGGAGAGAAATGCTAACTACATAAGTCCTTTGTCATGCTCTCTTTGCCCTGATTTATGACACACCTTTGCAGAGAGGCTTGGAAATAACTTTTGGTTTTACCACTGAAATTATAGCTCATGATCCATAATTTCCTATAGCATTTCAATAAGAACAGGTAAAACTGTCACTAGTAGAGTTTCTATATACTGTACAAAATGTTCATTCCTTACATATAGCATACAGTAATTTTACAAAATAGGAGTGTGGATGTATGCATAAGTATAACACTTGTTTTGCATTTGGGATTTGCGTTCAGAAAAATGCATAGGATTGCTGAATCATAAAGTAGATTAGTTTGGGGTGCCACTGCTTACTAACTTCACTCACTAATTTCCCACATTGCCATCAGTAAAATTGTACAGGAATAATGCACCTAATTTGCTTAGGTGTTTTTGTACATATTACTGACTGACTGTCTCTCTGGGTGCTGAAATGCCTTTTCATATCTGGCCACTAATAAATAATGAAATGTAGACGTTGCCCTCAGCTTACCAGCTTTGCTTTAGCATTGCCTGCATCCTGCTTGTCAACTGGATTTAGCATATTTGCATAATTATGTTTCATTCATTCACTACTAGATTTTTAAAAACAAGAAAGGGAAAACCAACCAAACAAGGAAGCAAGGAACAGGCTATCTGCATGAAGCATTTAAATGCATCCTGCTAGGCATGTTTGAGCAGATCCTATTTATGCATTTAGTTTGGAAAAAAAGTAAAACATTTAAGGTAATTAAAATAATTCTGAATTAAATTTTAAATCCTGCTGGCATTATTTAGTATTCTATGAGAACTGTTGCACAAAGAAAAAAAAAAAGAGGAGGGTAAATAATCTTTTCTCAGTACAGTGAAATAGTCCTACCACTGTTGAAATGTATAACAAAACTTCTGGGGTCTTTTGGAAAAGCAGCAGATAACTTCAAGTTTTTGCATATGCCTGATTGTTGTGGCCACCAACTAAGCCCCACGAAGCGAGCAACTAAACCCCACACAGCCACTCGCTCACTCCCCTCCGGTGGGATGAGGGAGAGAATCAGAAGAGTAAAAGTGAGAAAACTTGTGGGATGAGATAAAGACAGTTTAATAGGTAAAGCAAAAGCTGTGCATGCAAGCAAAGCAAGGAATTCATTCACTACTTCCCATCAGCAGGCAGGCATTCAGCCATCTCCTTCCTGGCTGGGCTCCACCACACGTAACAGTTATGTGGGGAGACAAGCACCATCACTCTGACTGTCCCCTCCTTCCTTCTTCTTCCCCCAGATGTATATGCTGAGCACGACGTCATATGGTGTGGAATATCCCTTTGGTCAGTTGGGGTCAGCTGTCCCAGCTGTGTCCCCTCTCAGCTTCTTGTGCACCCCCAGCCTGCTCACTGGTGGGGTGGGGTGAGAGGCAGAAGAAGCCTTGACTCTGTGCAAGCACTGCTCAGCAGTAACTAAAGCATCCCTGTGTTATCAATCAACACTCTTTTCAGCACAAATCCAAAACATAGCCCCACACTAGCTACTATGAAGAAAATGAACTCCATCCCAGCCAAAACCAGCACGCTGATTTTTAAAAGAATCCACAGCAGTTCAGTAAGGGAGAATCCTCTTTAACTGCCAAGTTGAAGGTGGCCGAGGGTGCACATAATAAAAGTTTTGCTTTGGCTAATTTGGGGATCGGGAGCTCCGAATAAATCTTGACATCTTCTGCAGGACCAGAATTGCTTCTGTCATTGCAAACTTGGTAATTCCAATGCACAGTCAAGCAAGAGTTTAGTATAACTTTGCATGGACACACTCTGGGAACACACAAGAAAAAAAGCGTAGCTTTGCATAGATACAGGAGAAGGATTATGGAGGGTTAATCTAGCAGTGAGACAAAGAGCATTCCCTTTTCAAGGGATCCAAAAGGAAAGAGAAGAGGAGAGGAGAAGAATTTTAAAACAAAGGGGAAAAAAATGTGAAAAAAGTAAGATTTTTTTTCTTCCAAAGTCTTCATGTCTAAAGCTGGTTAATTTACTCCCAGACCATAAAAACAATAGCTATAACAGAAGAATAGAACATAGGCTGCATCTCAGGATCCTGTATTTCAGACCACCTGGCCTGTCCTTCCACCTTTCTGATGGGAACAACTATACCTATATTAAGGCATCTTTCCAACGCATTCTTAAGTATCTCCACTGACGGGTGAAATTCAACAGCTTCTCTTGGCAACATATCCCAGTGTTTCATTACTTTTATCACAAGAATTTTTTTCCCTGAAGTCTAAACCTAAGTCTCTCTTACTTGAAATGACTTCTTTCTTCATCCTCAGTGGACATGAAAAGATGTTTTTCACTTCCTTGTACATAGCCAGATGGTTATCATGTTCCCCCCTAGTTTTCTTTAGCCGTTGCTTTCAACCACCACCAGACTTTCAGTCTTTCCTTGCAGCCCATGTGCTCTAGGTTTCTTGTCATCCTTGTTGCTTTCTCCTGGCCTCTCTCCAGCTGATCTGAATCTTTCCCTACCTGTAAGGCTTGAGTAAGTTCCCATATCCTGTGGCACCTAGATGGAAAAGGAAAGATATGGCCTTTTGCACATCTTCTATTTAAACCTGAAAAATCTGAGTGATTTCTTTAAAGGCGATAAGTACTGCCCTCACAGGGAGGTGATATTATGTACTGTTTCATCAACATAGGGCATGCTTTTCTTTGACTGCTTGTTTGCTATATATCTATCATTAAGGAAGGATTTCAATGACTATTGAAGAAGGGGCCCTGTCATTTTCAGCAATGACAAGTTGGTTCAAAATCCAGCTACTCACCACTCTCCATATTAAGCGTGGCAATGCATTAATACTTTTATGTACACCAAATAAACTAGTGAGAAATAATGCTGAGTATGAAACTGAGATGAAATCCTTTCAGAGAAATTCAGATTTAGTGCTTTAGGATTTCTAGGACTGTCATGTCTGATTTTGAGCTGTTTCTAACACTAAGTATTAAAGCAAATTTATTTTCTGAAACACGATTGGGTGAAAAATGGTTTTGTGGGATTTCATGGGCATTGTGTCTTGTTAATCAACATGAAATACATTGCATTTACCAGTAAGAAATTAGAAATTAATTAATGCATATTTCTTTTTGTAATTGCCACTCTTGGAAGCTCAGTATGTTTATGAAAGTCAAGAGCAGTTCTTTCTGGCTTGCACATATCACTACCCATTACCCAGCACAAGCTGAGGCATGGAATAGGTGCAAAATAGGTTCAAATGAGGTTCATCACACATACTGAAGGTAAAGATTCTCTTACTATAAATTAGCTAATAATGTATTTGACAATACAGAGAGCTAAAGGAATGTCTCATGTCTAACAAACAGCTGTATTTGCACTCCTACAGATAGTCGGTGAGCACTCAACCACAATGAATAGATTGAATGAGGCTGATAGTTCTTTACTGTAAGACTAAGTCAGAGTGTATTAATGTAACACACAGTCATACATGTGCCCCAAAAATGTGGGACACATGTGCCAACCATCCAGCTATGCTGATCTTTAGTACTCTGTCACCTTGCTCACAGTGGATTACTGCTGACAAGTTGTAAGTCCAGCTTGACTGGATTCAGCTATGGGATCTGATCCTTCGTGATGCTGAATACTGCTCTAAGTGATACAGACTGCTGACTGCAAGTCAGCACTTCATGGAAAATGCTCAGAAAATTGCAGAAATAAGTCCAGAAGTTGCCAACCCCTGAGAGGAGACAGGGAAAGCAAGAAGTGACTCAGAATGGTCCCCAGCTCTGTTTTCTGATTTCCTCCAGTTGGTCCTGTCATCAAAAAATATCACCAAAAGGATGCAAAAGTCGTAATTAATGGCCAAACTATGTGTGGGCCTCCTCCTGTGGTTCTAGGCATGAGGTTGTTGCGGCAAATTTAAGAAGGCAGCCTTTTTTGGGGTTGTTTTGGGGTTTTTTTTATTTTCTCTTTGTACGAACTGGACCCAATCTCTGCAGGCTCCAGGGTTCTATTGTTCAGTTTATTAGCCTTTCCCAAGAAATGTAGTTTTAACCATTGAACAGAAAGAGGCAAATAGTTCCGTTTCTGTAGAGAAACCAACTACATTATGATTACGAAAAAAAAATGTGAGGCCTGAAATTATTTTCTTGTTTGACTCTCTTCCTTTCTACTGGCTAGGTCTACAGCTCTCAAGCTCATGTTCTGTAGGCAAGAATGCACCCAAGCCACACAGCTCACTGTGCACTAAACTCTTGTGCACAGTTGGCAGAATAGTTTATTTCCATCAGTTTGGCTTCTGGGACTCACTTTTCCATGCATGCAGAACAGTTAAGAGTCTCCAGTGCAAGACCAGAGTCCCAGTTGCTTTTTATGTGGATGTGGGAAGAGAGAGAATGCCAGGCTCCTGGGCTTGAGCCCAGTTGTTCTGGAAGACCAAAGTTTAAGCTCAGGAATTCAAATATGAAACAACCAGAATCTTTCACATGTGGATGCAGGGTGTGTGAAGATTTTTGGGAAGTTCAAGAGCAGGTTAAATTATCCGTTTAGACAGCACATGCATTTTTTCAGTATAAAAGTAGCTACCTTTTCTCTTCCAACCTACTGATAAACCAGTCTTTCTGTTGGTCTTTCACTTTTTTGCTGCATTTTGTCAACTGGAGGCAATTTGCATGGCCTTTTTCATGTCCAGGTAAGGTGAGCAAATGGCCCTTTCAGTTATAAAAATCTAGGAATGAATGAGCAGACAGCAGTAGCAAGTGTAGCTGGGATTACTTTATTTACTTGGGAATCAGCTGCATTATGAGATGGGAGTGGATGAAGAGAAGAGAAAAGAACATATTTGCCATGACTGGCTGAGTTCATTAAAAAAAAGACATATTTTCTAAGGGATACCAATGGGGGAGGGATAACAAAAATATGTGGTTTAGATCCAGGGAATCTGGTCATGACAAGTATTGCCACAGGTCATTTGGCCAGCTCATCTGAAAGGAATTTTTTTTGCAAATGCATGCTGCAGCTGTAGTACAGACCAGGTCAGAAAGTCCATCTCTGAAGCATTTGTAGAGGGTGTGTTGCTTGACCTGACATGGCAGGCTATTTCCTATATAACTGGCTTTCCTGGCATCTTTTACAGAAACAAGGTGTTTGGTAACTCCAGGGCTTTTTGTGAGCAAGTGGACCCTGTGCTCCCTTGGATGGGGAGTCCTTTGGCTACCTTTGTTCCCTGCTCAAAGAAGGCACAGGAGGAGAAGGAGCAGGAAAGAGGCATTCCCTGTGCAACGATCCAGCCTTGTGCAGCAAAACTGAGTCTGTGGACAAGCTGACTCTTCGTGTCTGTTGCAACAAATACTACAAGTACTAAACTGGGCTTTCTGAAACTCACTAGGCTTCATTTATTGCCTTTAATAATGACTATATGAGACACAAAACAGCCCCAGACAATTGCTAGAAAAGCAATGATCGGTATTGCCATTTTGCATTACCTGTGCATAAAATGCAGCCAGGGTGAATTAGAGGTGGACTGGACAGTAATACAGGAAATAATGGAATGTCATTACATAAATCACTAGCAATGTCTGATCTCAGCTGCTGTATATAGTCATATACTTCGAAAGGATATTGCAGGATTAAAGAATATTTATAGAAAGAGGATCATGGTGACAGGTCTCAGGTAACTCAAACATCTAATGAGGAAATAAACTTTTACCTTTAAAATTAGACTAGGGAATATAGTTTATATTCATAAGACTAGAGAAAGGTTGGGAGGAGTTAGATTAAGTGTGTTTCATAGTGCAAGGAGAAGGGAGCCCCTGGTTGAACTGAAAGATAACAAATGCACCTCAGATTGAAATGTGCCTAAGCAACAAGGCCAAGAAGACAGAATTTGAAGAGGAAATTTCCCTGAACAGTAATAAGAATATGCAAAACTATGGCACTTTTCTTCTGAAAGACAAATTAAACCACACAAAGCTGGGCGTGAACATTTAATTCTTCTAACTTAGAGACCAAGATGAGAACTACTTCTATGCCAGAGTGCCAGAGAGCAAGTGCTACAGTAGCTGGGCTGCGGGTCTGATGTTATCTGGCACTTCATCTCTTTCCAAAAAACACTGTCACTGAGGAGAGAAATTTAGTCTTGCATCAGAATGTGGTTGCCAGCACCAAGGAATGAAAGGGAAACTGGCTGGCAGCAGTGCTGGAGACTGATGAGGCCACTGAACAGTCAGCAGCGGCACTGGCTCAGGATGTGGAATCACAACCATCAGGAACACCCAAAAAATCAGCCAGGTTTTGTTTTCTGCAAAATCTGGAAAGTCTAGTCTCCTTTCAAGCTGAGGCTCTGATTCTGGAAAGAACTGTACAATGTGGTTGCCTGTGATGGCAGGAACATAATGATTTCCAGACTCCTGGATGCAGCCATTTCCATTTGTTCCTGTATTCACATGCCCACACATAATAGTTTGTTCCTGACTGCTACAGCTCCAAACAAAGCCCAATTTAAGATTAAAGCATGATGTCAAAGCTGCCCAACTCTGAAGAGGCAACCATTGAAAGGCTGCTGTTATTTCAATGCTAACAGAGCATAAGGATTCAAGTACAGACCATTGTTTTGGGTATGGTTACTTATAAATATATAGTAAGACATCATGTCTTAAAACTCAAAGCTTTTGTTTAAGTAGAACAGACAAGCTAGGGTAGGAGGGAAAACTGATGCAGAGACCACAATTACATACTAGGGCAGTGGCTGAGCCAAAAATACACCTGTCTTAACATTCAGTCCAATCCCCCTGCACTGGGCTGCATACCAACTATTCATAGTAAGTCCAATTTTAGCCAGAAAAGGCTGTGAAAGGACTCTCTTCTGCGTGTGTTAGTGGAATATTACTACAAACAGCATTTACAAAAATGAAACAAAAACCCCTTGTTTTGAGCTACTGTAGTTGAGTTTTTTCAGGGTCAGGAAAAAAGAACTCCCCGTGCTGATTGCTGAAAAGGAGGGCATATACCCCCTAATACCTTTAAATCTTATTCCTTGTGAAAAGGAGCTCTTACTATTTTTGTTTCTAATCTAGGCCAAGTTCTCAAATCCTTGTAAAAACCAAGGGCTTAATAATGAAACAAAAAATAACTGGTAGCTTTATTTTTATATCAAAAGGAGATAAGGATTAAAAATACTAATGTGTCCAACTGAGTATACTCCAGTTTGCTTCCCCATGGAAAAAGAGAGTCTGTAAAGATTAGGAACCAGACTGTATTACTTGGCACATGAGGACTGATGACCTTGACCATGGTCATGACATTCTGGCTGAGCTCCAGCTGTCCTCAGAGAGTGCCCAGCTTCAGCAGAACATGCAGAATAGGACTGGTCATTGACACAATTTAACTAGTCACTTCTTATTAGCAATTGTTTTTATTAGAACCATATAAAAACATGCCGAGATGCTTTCATCACTATGCCCTAGATTTACATGCTATCTATACATCTGTTTTTCCCCCCAGTTATTTCTTCCATTGCTACCACTTTTACACTAAAAGAGAAGCTCCAACCATGCCCCAAATTTTGTAGGCTTTGTCTTT
This sequence comes from Pelecanus crispus, assembly GCF_030463565.1. Classification (NCBI taxonomy): domain Eukaryota; kingdom Metazoa; phylum Chordata; class Aves; order Pelecaniformes; family Pelecanidae; genus Pelecanus; species Pelecanus crispus. Next base: position 77,659,477 of record NC_134644.1, on the reverse strand, counting down.
TTCTTTCCATTTTTTTCAGAAGTAGGCTTTCAGTTCTGCATAAAACCTCGCTAAGATACCCAGTACTTGGCAGACAGGAGTTCTTGCATTTTGAAAATTATTGGTCGTTCCCATTGAGATGTCATGTGGAGTCCTGGAGGAATTACACATGCGAACTCCTGGTTGCTCATGCCTTCCAGGAAAGCAGAAATTCACCCAGGTATGTCACAGTTCACTGTTAGCCCACAGCCTGTAGCACCCCAGCATCCATTATCAGCAATGACTATCCCTCCCTGGCTTTCCTTGTACCCTGAGATTAAAGTGTTTCCCTTCCCTAAGCTGGATGCTGATTCTTTTAGGAGCAGATGCAGTTCCCATTTAAATGCATAGCTCTGCACAGCCATTTATCACACCAGCTGATATTAATGTGTGGCAAGCTAAAGATCTTTCAACCTCACAGTAAATCTATACAGTCTTGAGACTGCACGCTTGGCTCAAGCTGTAGACCATGGAAAGTCCATACTTCCATAACCATACCTCCATTTCCAAGCTGACACAGGCTGGCTTTTGGGAGGGAAGAGGAAAGATGGAGAATGAAGAGAAGACAGGAAGGGGATGCGAAGAATCGTAGGGTTCATCCACCCAGCTCCTCCGAATCATGAATGACAAGCAAGTTTGGGTGATGCTAGATGCCAAATATCATTTAAGAGGTAACTTTATTTGCTCTGACAAAACCACATTGCATTCTAAATCCTTCCAGATCTCTATAAATAAATTCCAGAAGCTGGTAAATTAGAACCATTCAAGACAGGTCTTTGTTATATCCTGATTTTTCTGTAATATATGCAAATTAAATGATTCTATTAGGAAATTGTAAAAAAAGCATACTTACTGGCAAAATCGCTTCTAATGCATTAAAAAAAATAGCTTGGAATCTATATCTGTGGTGATCACTTGGTGTTTTGGGGCTTAATACCATACTGAATTATTTCAGCATCTTGAAAAGCCCATTCAGTACAACTTTCTTGGATGGATATTTATAGATACCTCATGCAAATACACACACACAGAGACATACACACACGCCTCATTGCTACATTTAATTCATAAAAATGAAGATGGCACTTTAAAAGAAAGTACTAACAACATGTTAGCCTTCTCTGGATTCCTTATATTTATTCCTTATAATTAAAAGGTGTTGAGAAGCTAAAATGGATTTGAAAATCTGTTATTTCTCCTCAGTATAGTAACTTCAGTGCCTATTACCAGTTTCCGATGCAGAGCTAGGCTGAAGAAAAGAAAGGCATTTTCTAATGGTCAAGGGTCAATGGCCCATTTGAGACAAAACCTTGAAGACCACAGACATCCTTTCCAGCGCGTAACATCCCCTATAGTCTCCTACCTTTTCTGGACTTGAACCAAGCTTAACCACTACTGTTTGCATATTTAGTTTGCTATAGTTTACCTGCTGTTACTTGCATCCTTCATGTTGATAACTATTTCTGAGTACCCTTCTTCTGCCCATCTCTCTTCTACAAGAAGATGCCACATATATCAGCTATCAATGATATACTGGCTAGTCTCTTGCTTGGGTATGTCCCTCATCTTCTGTGCTCATGCATCAGTCCTACTGGGTGTTGACAGAATTGGCCAGAGACAAATCCGTCCATGTATACCTCCCATTTCTCACTGCTGCATTTTATTACCCTCCACAGAGCCACTGCAGAGCCTCCTTTGTTGCTGCATTTTCATACCTTGAGGTTGTGATAACGTTAAGGCACAGAGCATGTGCTAAGGAAAACAACTACTAAAATAGTTTGCTTCCAATGGGGCCTGGAACAGCATCTCATTAGAGCTGGGCTGCCTGCAGTGACATGATGCCAGGCCCTCTGCCTTACCAGATATACTTGTACCTAAATATTGTTGTAGTCCTTAGTAGAGAATAAAGTGACGGTCTGATCCAGTCCAGAAGGAAGGTTTTAGTACTGTGGGGTCTCCAGGAATGATTGGAATTACTGCCTACACACATGACCAGCTCCAGGAAGAAAGTTTCTTCCCTTCTGACTTTTGCTAGCACTTTTATATTTACATGCAAGAGACCATCTGGGCCCAAAAGCTTTAATCCAGCACCAGAAGAGACCATTGATGCAATGCACTTCAGATTTCAGATGTGCTCCCATTTGGACTTCAGTGAATATCATCTTTGTTTGTCACATTGATCTGTTGTGTCACCTAGCCTTTCTGGCATGATGTGTTTCTTGGTCTGATCTTCTTTACCAGGAAGAACAATATTTAGCAGATGGATATTTTTCCTCTAATAGGGAAGAAAAAAGATCAAAATGCTATGTGCAGTTGGCCTCTGCTGTCATCAGACTGTAGCAGTGGCACCCAAAAGCAGCTTGTCTTATATCAGCCATTTGCCTACATGCAGTAGACCCAGCTCCTCTGAGAAGCACAGGGGTTTTTCTTCTGCTGCCATCTGGACAATTGGTCTGGCCTTCTGCAACCTTCTCAAGTGTGCTTGGAAGAGAGGGATGCTCAAAGCAATCTCCCACTGAGTGGCTTGAAGGGGGAGTCTGTGGATACTGGAAGAGTGGAAGGTGGAGCTGGCAAACCTCTGAAGAATGGATTTCCAAGCTCTGCTCATCTGAAAGTTGTTTTCACTAGCATATTCTCTAATGGTGAGCCATAAGAAATGTTCCTGACAAGGCCATAATTCCAAAATACTTTTGCACACCCTCTTTCATTCATTCAGACGATGGAAAGGAAAAGGCAAGTTAATTAGTCTCACTTTTGAAATGGCCTTTAGATATGGTTGGAAGACATAGAGCAGCAGAGCAAATGCAGGCCTTCTGTGATAGTGCATTAATTTTGGTGGATTAAGATTTCCAGTAGAAACAGAAAAAATCTGGCCATCTGTACTCACTTTGGTTTCCCTGATCAATGGCTTATTTTGATTAAGTTTTATTGAGTTTTACATAGAATGTTATACAATGCAGATATTTATGATGCAATAAACTACAAGATGTGAAACAAAAAAGTTAATGAAATCGGTCTCCACCGCTTAAAGATTCCTCCCATATCCAGACACAGTGCATTAGGATGATAATGTTGAATCAGCATTACATATGTTTCTGGATTTAAAATTTTATAAAGTTTGGTGATAGTCAGCTTTTAAGTTGCAAGTTTTGTAGATTTGGGGGAAGGTTAGTTTGACCCTGGCCTAGATCTAGTATCGGACAAAAGTCAGATATGGCTCAGATTCATCCAAACCATTTACAACTTCAAGTTTTGGTCCATCCATTGCAGAAACAACCTAACATTTTTTCCTGAAGTGGCATTAGGAAAAGGCCCTACTGTTCAGTGGAAAACATTTAGGTCTAAACATCACAATGAAATTTGGAAAGATAAGATATAACTTTAAACAGATACACTTTCTTGTGATTTACCACCTCACTGTTCACTAGCAGTACTTTCTCAAATCTGCAGTGCATTTGCAATGTACATACATAGCATAAATACATATTAAGATGGCTAAAAACCAACTATGTGATAACATATTACTTGCTTTATTGACTTGTTTGTATACCTATTTAATGAGACTGCTTTAAAAAACAACACATGAAAAAACTACTTGTTGAGAGACCGCAATATATATTAGGAAATCCTGTATTCGCTGTTATACTAAGGGTGACTCTTCTGGTTTCCTGCCTCCCCAGAGAAATGATGACTTTGTCTCCTAGTAAAGGCAATGGCACCCCCCATCCCCCCCCCCCCCCCCCCCCCCCGGATGAGTACAATTCACATCAAGTCTTAAATGCCAAGTGAGGCTCCTCAATCCCTGTTTGCAAATTTTGGTCAGCACTACCAGGCACTGGCATACCTGGCTGTGGGATTCTGATATGTTTTTGATGTTCATACTCCCTGCATTTTGCTTTGATTTATGGAAACCTAACTAAACCAGTCACAGTCTATTAAGAACTGCAAGTTTCTGGTTAAAATATGTATCTCATGATGTGTGAATCCTTTCCCCTGAAAATGCTTTGATTTGCTTGCATTTACTTAAGTGTCATCAACAGGTCTGCAAACTTGGCTAAAGTTCAGGGAATGTAATGAAAACTTCATTGTAGCACCAACTGTCACGCAAGCTGGGACAGCATTTGGGCCACGTAATCAAAGGATCCTTAACCTGACCTCCGTCTCTCTTGCTCATGCACATATGTTGTCATGCCTCACGCTAGTGTGAGAAAGCCCAAAAGCCATTATTCTTTGAATAGGAAAGAGTTTACCTGAAAAATCTCCTCCTAGTTAATGGGCTTTGTACTTCAATCTGCTATCAAGAGGAGTTGCAGAGCAAGGGTTGCATACTTGAACATGACTGTTATCATGGACAGACCTTAGCGGAGGTGCCTGAAGGGAAATTAGTTGTTCGTGGCAGGTCTGTAGCCCAACGCTGACCAGCTAAACCAGCCAGGTGGGCTCCCTGGGCTCCCTCTGTGGTCAGTGGGTCAGTGGCAGAGGGTGGCTTTTCTCCACAGAAGAGCAGACGGCAAATTTTGGCGTTAGCGTTGCATCCTCTTTTTCACCTCTCCAGTGACCACAGAGGGAGCCGGGAGCAACCGGACCCTCGTGCCACGTGAAATGCCCACATTTGGGGTGTAGGAATAACCAAGTACAGTATGTGCGAAAACCGTGTCTTGGCAACTGGGTGGCCCCTTTCAAACCATGTCCTATTTCACAGCTAGGTCCGCGGCAAGTGTTTTTAAAGAGTCGCTTTGAAGATACCCACAGCTACTCTTTGCTTATGGAGGTTTAATGATTACACTGAACAACTGCATGCTTGGCATTTCTACGGATTTCAAGCCTAGATAGGTTCGTTCGCAGCTTCCTAAAAATCTTAAAAGCATCTTTCCGTTGGAAGTAACCCGCTCAAGGCCACGGCAGCCGTGCCGTGTACAAAACGCTGGGTGCTGCATTGCGCTCACTTCTTTTCAGGACAATAGAGCTGTTTTCCTTCTTTTCATGCTGCAAACCAGATTCAGCCTGGTTGCATTAAATTCTTATGTTAATGTTCCATTAATTAGCTTTCCTTTCTTTATATTTGGTCTTCATTGTTCTGCTTTTACTTTGTTTCACTCCCCGTATAATTAAAATGTTTAACATTGTTCCTTCCTGTGGTCAGGACACATTCGCTTACGTCCATGTCGCTCCCAACCCAGGCAGAGGCCAAATGGAAGCAATTAAAACCAGGAACCATCTTGTCCCCCCTGCCCACCCCCCGCCGACCAGCCCCTAACGCGGCGGCGACGGCGTTTTTGTAAAATCCTCCGACCTTTGCCATTTCTCACGCCGCTTCCCGCTCCCGGCCCGGCCCCTCAGGCGGGCCCCGCGCAGGCCGAGAGCGCCGGCGGCAGCGCCGCATCCTTCCGGGGCTCGGGCACGGCTCGCCTGCTCGTCGCAGGAGGGCTCGGGGTCTTTCTGCTGGAAGAAGGGCTTTATTACTTTTTTCAAATTTGCGTATGCGCATGTAGACGTGTGTGTAAGGGCACATATATGTGCTCACACATCTGCCCCCCCCCCCCCACCCCGCCCCGGCTCGGGCGGGGGGGCCGCTGCCGCCGCCTCCCGGTAGGTGGCGCCTCAACACCGCCCACCTGCGCGGGGCCGGCGGCGGAGGCGGCGCGGCCCGGCCCTGCCCTGCCAGGCCCCCGCGGCGGCGGCGGGCAGGCCCGGCGTGAAGCACCGCTAGCCGCGGCCCGGAGCCCTGCGCCGTCGTTTTCTGGCGCTGGGGATTCATTAGCTGTTGTTCGTTAACGCGCCTGTATCCCGCTGGCGGGGGAGGGGAGCGGAGGCCGCCGGCCGGGTCACACAAAAGCCCTGTCGGCGTGGCTGTCGTGTTGTGCTCGCCTTCCGCGGGCCCTCTGCAACGGGTGTGCTTGGGGGGAAAAAAAAAGAAAAATAAAAGGGATGAGCAAAGCTGCTGGCTGCTTCTCGAGGGTGATCGCTTCTGAAGAGAGGAGTGGCAGGACGGCCTGCGAAAGGCTGGTGCTAAGTCACCAGCACCGCAGGCCGGCTCGCCCTGCCGCCTGCCTTAACGGTGGCTGGTTTACAGAAAAACTATAAAAAAAGTGTATTAAAAATACCATCCTTTTCAGTCAGTGAGGCCTGACAGAGAGTCCACCTGGCTGCAGGCACTGGTCCCAGCTGCAGTCAGGGTGCGGGCGCTAAGGGTGCCTGTGCGACGAGGGTGTGCTTTCACATCGGTTGGGTTTACGTGCCAGCTGAGCGTAAAACTGGTGTAATGGAAAGGTGAATGGGTCCCTTTTGGGAATGAAAAGCTGCAGTGTCAGAGAAGAGGTTGCTGGGCTATGGATCCCCACCTGAAGCGGGGAAGAGTTAGGCACCAGGTTTGGTTATCGTGAGGCTGGTTGCCTCTTCCCCAAGCTCCCATTGCAGCTTCCTGACTGCCTCGTCCCATGCCCTACAGTACCTAACTTTCAAGCACACTATATCCACCCCCGTGCATATGAGTTGGGGCTGTAGTTGCTACCCAAGGAGCCAGGACCTCATCTCTCTTACTGTTTTGTTCCCTAGCTGTAAAAGGGAGCTACTGATATTTTGCCTTTCCCAAAGGCAAACCCATTAAATAGTGTGGGACAGCCTTCTGCTACGGTACTGGGAAAAGTAAGGGAGGGAAATGATAGATTTGAAAAAGCTCATTTTCTACTTTGGGTGTGTTTGTTTTTTATTAAACACAGAAGTTCATTAAAACAAGCTGATAAAATCAAGAGATTTATTTAGGGGTTTCTTTGTTAGCCCATATCAGTTGATAAAGTATCTGCACAGTGAGGTAGTCTACTGCAAAAATTGTGAGAGATGTAAATACCGAATATCCATGTTTGGGAAGCAGGCAGGAAGGCAGTGAAAACAGTCAAGGTGCTTTGATGCCTTTGTTGTTTCTTAGTGGTTTTTTTTTTTTGCGGGGGGGGATGTGTGTTCAGTCACAGTGGACAGAGTTGCTACGGACTTTAAAGAACTGACAGCTTAGTGTCAAAAAATTCTGTTTCAGTGTTTCAGTTCACCTCTTCTCAAAAATCCTCTCCTGCAAGCAACACAATGATGCCAAAATGGTGGGAAATTTCTGGAAAGAGAAAAATATTCCTGTTCTGACACCTGTGCTTCCGCTTTTGTATGTTTTAGACCTAAGTAGCTAGGATGCTGGAGGAGAGGGTGGTGGTATCACATCTTTGTTATTAGAATATTGACATCTCCTGCTTCATTGATTTTTTATTACAGTCCCGAGGTTAGAAATAATGATTGTCGGTGACAGCTTCTTTGCTGCTTGCTTTAGCTTCAAGTGATAATTTCAGGCATATTTTATTTTACTTTATTTCTCCCCATCTTTACAGACTTCCTGCCTTTCTGTCTTATATTTAACAGGAATAAGTGGTTTGTAAAAAGCCTCCTCTGAAAAGTTTTGGGCTGCAACATGCCAGCATAAAAGATAGCACCAAGCCAAGCTGCCTTTGTCGCCGCTACTGCTGCTGTCTTGGCATCTGTCGATGAAGAGCCGCTCCAATCTGCGGATCCCTGCCGGGGTGAGATATGGCCACGTCTCCAGCAACGGACCAGGCGACACCAGTGCCAGAACGCTGCGACCATCTGATGCAAGTCGCTCCTAATGAAAGTCCAGCATGGGGCTAAATGAGTTTCCTCCACTGCTGGGTGAGGGGCTAATGATAAAAGCACTCCCTGAGCTCGCCGCTGCTGTCAGTAGCTTTGTCAGGGCATATGGCAGTTGGCTAACTGCAGCTCTTGCGAGGTTTCCTTTTGCCGTGCTACCTCTGGAGCTGGCTGGCGGTCAGGGCCGAGAGTCCTCTGCCCGCTGCCCGAGGGGCGTGCTGGCATGGGGGTGCACGGGTGCTTGCCGGGGACTGCGGCGAAAGGGCAGGGAGTTGCGGGGCGGCATTATTTTGGCACCTGGCAACTGTTGTTATTGCTGCTGGAGAAGCACAGCTCACATAAAATCTGTACCGGTTTGCGGTAGAAGAGGCTAAAGATGTGCTAGTTAGCGAAGTTAGCTGCGCTCCCTCGCACACAGACACACTCTGCTGCCCCGAATGTGTGGGCTGAGGCATTCTGCATTTCCAGTCACAGCATTCACAGTTTTATTAATGTAAAATAATAATTATTATTATTATTTTAATAATAATATTATTGTTATTATTTTAATGAATAGGACAGTTGTGGCCAGGAAGTCCCTAGGCAGCTCACAAAATATAATTTAAAATAATGAGAGAAAGAAGGTAGATTCTATCTTTCAGTAGTAGACCTTTCATTAGAGAAACTGGTGAGAAATAAGGTGGAGAGAGGTAGATTAAAAAAACCCAAAAGGCAAATGCACACACACACGCAAACACACACACACACAGATCCTGCATGGAAAGTGTGCTGAGAAAAAAAACCCCAAACCAACAAACCACTGTAGGGATAGGTGCTTGCTCGCTCACTTTTATTCTTGCAGCAATTTCTTCCACCTCAACTTTTTGTAGTTGACGTTAAATGTGAGACCTGTAATTTTTATTTTTTTTTCCAACATAGCAGCAGCAGCAGCATGTTCTCTGCACCTGTTGGTTTTATGATTTGCTTCTCACAACAATTCCTTTGCTGTTGAGACATGATCTGAATGACAGGCACTGCTGAATCAGCTTGTAAATAGAAATGGATGTGGGTTCAATGCATTTTCCAAAATAACCTCCCTCTTCATGCCTTGTGTGACTTGCCCCTTTCCAGGCATGCTTTATCCCTCTTCATCTCTTGCCATTCGATTTCTCAGTTCTGTTTTAATACTCTTTTTATCTCTCACCATTATTTCCACATTCTTGTCTTGTTCTCTTCTCAATTCATCCCCCTGGGTTCCCTCCTCAACGTGATCTCAACAACTTAGATGACAACAGAGGCATTCATAAGTGAAATGTTTAGTTAAAGCTTAGTAACCCTGCCCTTGAGATGCATTCAGGGCAGGTCAAAACCATATAAGACTTTTTTTAGAGACCTTCAGTTATAGGACTCGCTTGTGAGTGGTCTAATGCGAGTGCGAACAACTGAGAGAGTGCTTTAAGGCTTCGGCAGCACCGTCACTGCTCTTGACTGACCACACTAACTCCATGGTGCCCTGGGAACAATAATTCCCCAGTACCAAATTAGGCTTTTTGACTATAAGGACACAAAGCAGCTCAATGGAAGGCCATCATCTGTAACATTGTACTTACAGGAAAAAAAACCCAACAAAATGAAACACAGCCTTACTATTGCAATCACTGTCCATTTGCTATAAGTTACAAGCTCTTCTCAGTAGAATCCAGGATTTTAGCATGCTTTTCGGATCTGTCAAGGAAATATGTATTTGTAGTTTATACTCATGGCACACTCTGTCAACGGATCTCAAAGCACTTTAAGCTTGTGTACCATGTAGACTCTTAACACACCTGGTAGGTTATTTCAGAGATTGGGCAACTTAGGCATTGGGGCCACAGTCTTTAGAAAATTTGTTACTGCTAAGATCCCTTCCAAGATCTGTGCCTAAATGCTTGAGGCACTATTGAAAAGGGGGTTTGCGTGCCTTAGCAGATTTGCCCTGATTCATAAGCTTCTCCCTGGCATTACTTTCAATCTTGAAAGCCAGCGGGAGTTCTGGATAGGTCAGGGTGGTCATATGAAAGTCCATTTAATAATATCAGATTGAAGCAAAGTACAGATGGAAGCCTGCTGCATTTTTCTGGCACATCTTGCAAGTTGTTCCAATTACCATTTAAAACTAACCTACATCTTTGGATTAAACCAACACATGCGCTAGCAAGTGCTTCATGTGAGCTTCAGGTAATTCTTCTGTTGGTGGTATAATTTAGGTGAATCCATTTTTAAAGGGAAATTGTTGTTATTTAAAATACACTGTTGTGAATCACGTGGCAGGGAAGCCCCGTCAAGTACAGGAGGCTTTATGTCCCATTTGGCTTATTGCCACGACAACATACTCAAGAAATACACTTTTCAAATTAACTGAAATAAAATGGAATTTCCTGCGAAATGAAAACATTTTTTCCTGGTAAATGTTTTTAATTTGCTGTTGATAGATCTGCATATATCCAGTACAAACCGAAGACATGTTGTGAGTGGCGTTCAGTACCTCTTAGAAGCTATGGGAGAAGCAACTGAGGGGCTATGCACCCCATGAGATATTCTCAGAGAAGTCAGGCCCCAACAAGTCCCTGCCTGCATGAGGGCAACCCTGACCACTACTGAAAGGTGTGCAAGCCCAGTTGAGCTTCTGGGGACTGCCAGGATGGCTGTTACAAGCTCCTCTCAGTATAGTCCCACATTAGCTGTGCTTTATCATGTAGCGCTGCTTCACAGAATTGGTTCAGGTGTGTTGGTGCAGGTTGCATCCAGCTAAGAGGTTACAGTCTGTCTCCAGCTCCTGCTCAGAAAAGACTTCTTATAGGCAGCCTTAACTGTCTAACAAAGCACACTGGTTACACAAACTGTGTATTTTAAAGATGCTTGCAGAAAGGGGAGGGAAATTTTTCAAGTAAGCTTGGCTTGTTAGAGCAAGTTTATATAAAGACTACAGGACAATTAACTTCTTGACAACTGCTTTTTCTCGGTGTGCCCTACATAAGCAAACTAAGCAAGCTGAATGCAGGAAAATGAAAGGAATCATTAGTGAACATATTAAAAGTGCCCTAAAAGGTGTTGTGAACTTGCTCCCATTCACATAAAAATCTCAGTTTCTCTGTGGAAAAGGCTGCCCAAATTATCCTTCACCTTCTCCCATTCAAAAAAGTTTCAAGGGGAATTTTCAATATGGGGGGGAGGGGGGTGGCAATAATTTCAAATGTACTTGGAAGAGGAATTTTTGTTCTAAGTCACTTTGACACAAAACATTCTTCAATTTATGAAATGTCAGCTTTTTTCCTTCGCTCCACCTTTGTTATTTTTTCACCATTTTCTCGGTGTTTCAGGATATGCGGTAGCATATTCACACTATTTCACTTTTCCTTTCTGTCTTTCAAAGTCAAGGAAGATTTGAAAATTGAATGGAGGAACACGTAAAAGGAAGAGTGGAGGGAGACAGGTGAAGATAAGAGTAACAGAAATATATCCAGGGCTTATCCATTTTATTGCTAACCTGGGAAAGATAAGAGGAAGGAAGTGGGGGGGGGGGGTGGGGTGAAATCTGATTTAAATATTAATATTGTTCTTTTAAATCCATGAGTAAACATTTCAGTCAGAAAACAGAAAATTAATCTGATTCAAGATTTCCAGTCTAAAATATTTGGAAAAAAATCTCAAACTAATTTTGTTTCAGAAGCTGTTTTCAATGGAATGACACTTTACATGTGAAAAATGCCATTTGGCTCAACTTACAACTTGGCCTGCATTATTCCAAAGGCTCCAAAGGAGCTGTGGAGCCATAGTTTGTGGTCTGTGTTAGTGTGGCTCTTGGACACTTCAGTAGTGGCCATGTTTTCAGTATCCACTGGCACTTTATGTTCTGGAGAGGAAGACTAGCTTGTCCATAAGATAGTGTAGCCTTTTAAACAAGAGAGTAAAAAATCGGTTTGTTTGAAGTAAAATGATGACGGAAAATAGAAATACCAGTACTTTGTATGGAATAATGCTTCACTAATTTTTTTTTTTTTTTTAATCTCTATGGAAAGGGGAGGGGGTAAAAAGCTAGACTATGGATGAAAAGTGTGAAATTTTACAACTTCGTCCTGTGCCCCGGTATGTTACCAGCCACAGGAATGGGTTGGAAGAACTCCTTACTCCACTGCTTATGCTGTTTCCTGTGGCCTCAGTAAATCACTTAACCTTTGTCCCTAAGTTTCCTTATCCAACAAATGGGAATTTTAATACTTAATTTTCTGCCTCAGAGGAGTGTTGTGAAATTTAACTAGTTAATGTCTGTAAAATGCTTCCAAGCCTCACAAAATCACCAGTTTGTTTGGTTTTTTTTTTTTAAGGAGGAGTATGACAAATCCAGGGTGGAAATATATAAATAATATAAATATATAAACCAGTCTTGCCTTTTTTTTTTCCCCCCAGAAACAAGAGCAAACAAGTTGAATGTGAAATCAGTGCTGCTGTAGAGTATAAAGAACCAATGACTGAATAAATCTGCTTTGGAACACACCCTGGTAATTCACAATTCTATCAAACAATCTTCCTTCTCCCCATTTTGAATTACTGGCATTTATGACGACTCCACCATGCATTTTTCTTTCTGATTTTAACTCCCCTTTTCAAAACACAAGTTTATGTCTGCCCAGACAAGTAGGAACATTCCCAGCATGGGATAAGCAGTGAATTAATTGTTTGGTGGGGTTTTTTTCCATGAAAAGTTTTGCCATCCCAGTAATATCTTGTATAGTTTTCTTCCAGTGTGCTGTCAGCCCTACACTTATCAGGTGTCATTTCTTTTTATTCAGTAATTATGCCATTTTCAGTAGTGCTGGATGAATGCTTCAGAAAACTGTCTACAAATACTCATTCCAGCTCTTAAATAAACTCATTTCAACTCTCTTCATACATATTTCATGTACACTTTATCTGATCATTCTAGTGAATGATTTATTGACAGGAATGTTTACCCAAATTAAAGATTTTAAAGTTCAGGTAATTTGCAAAAAAAGTGAAATCTGCATTTCTAATTATAAAAATGTGTACTATAAACTGTAACTAAACTCAGGACCAACCTGTTACTGTACAGAAACATGAAATACAAGCTGAAGTCCAACAACATCCAATTCTAATTTACTTCACTTGCAATGAATTAACCTTGAGCAAATGGCAGACTAAGAATGATTTTTAAAACATCAGAATATTTCCAACAGGTAGTATATGAAATAAAAACACATTCCAGTAGTTGACAGTTCACACACAGAGTTGCAATTCATAGAATAAATCATCTGCAAATTGTTTGGCCATTTATTGTAATTGTCATATTTGGATACTGGATTTGGTACAACAAAATTCATGCTGTTTATCTCAGCAACACAGGAGAACAACCTATTGACAATGCACTGTCATTGATAAGGTATTATTTGGAGAAAAGTTGATTCACCCACTGGACAGGACGTGATTATAAACACTAGAGTTACCCATAACATATTCCACTTGAATAACTTACCTTTTTCTCCACATTTAGTTTCAATGTGGTCATACCCAACTGATGCATGACTTATTTAGCTGAATTATTATTGATTAAAATGGGCAAAGAGAGATGATAACCGTACTGATGAGTTGTAACGCAGGGTGACATTTAAACTGTCAGCAATGCTGAGAATCAACAAAATAGTTCTATACTTCTTTCTAAGAAGTACTCATATGTGCAGAATAGTTTGGAGAAGTCACAAGTGCTCCAAGGACAAGCAGTCTAATATTTACAAAACACAGATAGGAGTATTTTGTGACATTGTTGTCATTTTCAAATTTCAGAGTATAATGAGTACTCTCCAAAGCAAACAACAAAATTTCTCCCCTTAAAGAACAAAATGTCAGCCCATTGAACAAGCAGGCCAAACAGCACAACTTTCTGTAATAGTTTGTATTTCCTCATATAAGTTTACATTCAGACTCCTACAAAGTGGTGCATTTGCAAAGGTCCAAGAAACATTACCCTTTATAATCTCTCTTCTTTGATAGGAAATTAATCTGTCATTATCATTCCTTTCTCTCCCATTCTCACTCTCCTTTTGCACTTTAGAAAGGAAGTCGTGGCTCTACACTATGTGACAGCCCTATCATATGGGGATTTGGCCAAGCCAAGAAGCTGGTAGCTGCAAAGAGAATACAAGTAGTTGTACAACAGGTCTGTTGCCATCGGTGGGATTACTTGTTCTGAAAGTCACATCATTGCCTTGCAACAAGGAGGGCAAGGGACAATCAAAAAGAAATGTTCAAAGGTGGCCAGTGTGTTGAGGGAGGAGAAGAGACATTTAATTATTTAACTGAGAGTTAGGCACCTAATGCTGCACCATGAGGAGTTTCACAGCCTTAAATGCTCTCCAGCATTCATGGCTTTAGCTAGTCCTGTATTACAAGACAGTGGAGGAAAGGTGACAACTCCATGTTAATAAAGAGCAACATGATTACTGTGGTCCTTAAGGATGGGTCGATGCAGTAAATCACTCCATACAGGTTGAAATTATTTCAGTTGGAGGGGTAAAAGCAGCAATGTCCTACAGCTACTGGGGAGAAGTAATCAACTCCTCCCCTTCCCCCTCTGCACCCCCCCTTTCTACGTTTTGGAGGGCTGGGTAAGTGTACTCATACACCGCAGGCAAGATGGGAGATAATTGCCTGGTTTGTGGATCGCAACAAGGCTTAGGTATGAGGAAATGACATACTGGAGACCAGTTGCCTGAACAGCCAGGAATCTGTTAGACAAGCAGGATATTTCAGCCCTTTACAGGCTTGCAGGTTTGACCAGGAGATGCTTTTGTTCCTAAATGTGGGCCTTGGTGGCTGTTGCTTTTAGTTCCTACCTGATTTTATTATTTGTCCGTTCTAAAAGTGAGGAGTGGTTTTATTGATAAACTGTGACATTTATATAAGGTTCATCAGGATTCATTTCTGCAGCAGTTGAAGGTGACGGGGGAGTGATAGTCACCAGGGATAACCTAGTGGGGGAAATGCCAGAAGTGGAGAGACACAGGATTCACAAGGATGTGAATCACAGCAGGCAGATAAACCCCCTGTTCTGAATCACCCTCTGACGAAGATGTCTTTTCCCACTGAATTGGGGGATGCTGGAGGTGATCAGCTGTGCTGAAACTGAAGTTAATATTTCTGTATACCTGCCTTCAGTAGTCTCATGGAGAACTGGCCCTTTGGTTTGTGGTGTCCTGGCAGATGCATGCTAAGAGTGCTGTGTTTATAGAGCCTGACTGTCTTAAATTCTGAAACATTCGGTTATTTCATTTCCTCCCAGAAAGAAACAAACAAACAACATTTACTTCTTTCCTAGACCATCACTACTGATTCTGCTTAGCTCCTTCACAATTACTTGCAGCTGGAGCCCTTAAAAAAAAAAAAAAAAAAATCTCCCTTTTAGATCATACACAAGATGAGGGCAGACAAATTACTCTGACTACAGTGGGCTGCAGCTACATTAATTTCATCCAATGCTATCTTCATTTCCTTCCTTTCCCACTTAGTTACGTAATGTGAAAATTGGCCTATTTTGGTGTTATTATGATGATTTTGAGCTTCTCATTCTTCTTTCACATAGTGTTGGCTGCCTAAGATGACCTCAGAAACAATCTGGTTAAAAAAAAAAAAAAAAAAAAAAAAGAGTTAGCAGAAGGAAATGTTCCTTTGTATGTTCAACCTTTTGGGGAAGAGTACCAGTGTAGCTCCTGCTTACTGAATGTTTTCTGGGGCTATCCTGGGAATGTGGGACACTCCCACTTATTCTGATTAACTTCTGATTAATGTAAAGAATGAAAATACATTAAAAAAAAAGAAAATAGAGATTAGTTCTATTTCCAGTGAATTTCTTTGTGTATGAGAAGTCAGCATATGCTACAAACAGGGAAAGAAAAAAATCTCTTTGGTATTTATTTCTAAAAAAAGAATAAACCAGGCAAATTGCTATTCAGGCTGTAGCCTGGGTTGTATGCCCATCTATTCATAATGGTTTTGAAGTGGTAAGAGCTAAGCTGGTGGCAGAGCCAGCTCAAGGCTTCTCAGTAGAGTAGGCAGAAAATTAATTTTATTGATCCAGAACTGAGGGGTAGGAACAATCACTGTGTCTCTAAGAAAGGAAAGCCTGGACCTGGGCGAGAGAAGCAGGTGGATGGATCAGATCACAGTGCCCCTCCATAAATTTGGCTGCTGCTTCTCAGTGGGCAGCTGTGTCTTCACAGAGGCACAGGTGAAAATAGGCAGCTGGACCTGTGTCATTTTGCTATGTCTATAGCAGCCTGCTACCTTATGAAAGTGCCTTTTTTGCCTGTGTCTAGAATGTGTCTTCCTTCTTGACTCAACAGATTTTTGTAGACCAATTAAGTGCTATATTTGTGGTATTCACTGCAACAGGCTAATATTTGGGTTGCTACAGTATTGCCTGTGATATGGGAGGGCTAAGTTCACATTGTGGTTCTGCCAACCAGAGATTGCACTAAAGTGGGAAGAAAAACCCCTCAGACCCAACCCTAAACTTACCTTGCATTCTGTGGAGCCTCAAATCTTGATATACATTATTCCACACCAAAACCTTAACCTTTAATATCTTTCCCACTTTAATTAAAATAGTTTAAAGAAAATATTGCTTGTGTTCACCTACAGTATCACAGCCAAATTTCCAACAATGTGTGTGGTTACATTAACCTAAAGGACACAGAGGGAAGGCACATGTGAGGCAGTGTCATGGTTTAGCCCCAGCCAGCAACTCAGCACCACGCAGCCGCTCACTCACTCCCCCTACCCCGATGGGATGGGGGAGAGAATTGGAGGAGTAAGAGTGAGAAACACTCCTGGGTTGAGATAAGAACAGTTTAATAATTGAAATAAAGTAAAAAAGTAATGATAATAATAACAATATAATAATAATGATAATAATAATAATATACAAAGCAAGTGATGCACAATGCAATTGCTCACCACCTGCCAAACGATACCCAGACAGTTCCCGAGCAGCGATTGCTGCTCCCCGGCCAACCCCCCCTAGTTTATATACTGAGCATGACGTCATATGGTATGGAATAGCCCTTTGGTCAGTTTGGATCAACTATTCTGGCTGTGCCCCCTCCCGGTTTCTTGTGCACCTGGTAGAGCATGGGAAGCTGCAAGTCCTTGACTAGCATAAGCAGTACTTAGCAACAACTAAAACATCAGCATGTTATCAGCATTATTCTCATCCTAAATCCAAACCACAGCACTATGCCTGCTACTAGGAAGAAAATTAACTCTATTCCAGCCGAAACCAGAACAGGCAGCCAGGCTGTGGAAGAACAAATACATAGTAAAACTCCAAGAGAAAACAAGCCGTTTTTCCAATGTGGTCTGTGTTGAGTATCCTATTACTATTATGAAAGATAATACATGTTTGTATTATGGCAACAGGCAGGAGTCTCAGTGAAACTGTATCTCAGCACGTTCTATTCAAGTTTTCCCCAAAATCTGTAAGTATACAGACAGCAGAGTCAGGACTTGAGCCAGGATTATGGAAATCTGGATCCTGCATGAAAAACTGAGGATGAAAGACCTCCTGGACAGCTGTAGTTGATGAAGAGATCATTTTGTCCATGTTCTTCCATTTGGGCAGAGGATCAGGTCTACCTGAACCATTGCTGATACTTGTTTAATCTGTTTCAAAGTGGTGTTTCCATTTTCTGACCTATCTATCTGCATGATACTAAGAACTGAACTACTTGAATATAGAAGTGAAACTAACTGATGAAAAACAAATAGCACACATATTTCATGGACTGACATTTATCCACAATGTAACACTTATTTGCATTATGCCAAGTCTATGCTATTCCCTCACTTTGGACTGATACTTTTACCACTACTGCTTATAAAAGACACTGGCAGGCACTATCAACAGTTTTACATACCTTTTAATTTTTTTTTTTTTTTAAATGAACTAAATAACACTACTACACTGTAACATACATAGGGAATAAGGAACTGAGAATATGAAGGATGTAAAGTATCAAGTAAGTTGTTCCCTCTTGTCAGAGCCAGTAGTCTGGACATTATATTGGCAAATAACACTTATGATGAATTGCACAGCTCAATCTGCAGCTCATACATGTATATTGGAAAACTGAAGAGAATTAATGTGAGCAATTTTTTAATATTAAATTGAAAATGAGATATCTTTTTTGCCAACAGAATATTACGTCAAATTGTTTTCTTTATTGCATTTTTCTTCTGAATATGATTACTATTTTCCATTTTCTTTAAGAATGCAGGATCCTATTGTTTCTCTATACTAACTGTTTGGGCTTTCCTTTGATCTAGAGCAATTTCATTTAATTTAACAGAACGGGAGTTGAGTTCTCAAGCATTTTATCAGTTCCTTTGTGATGAAATCTGATCCAAAGTCCATGACTTCTGTAGAAAAATGCGCTGTTATTGACATGAATGTGCATTGTGTCAGGCCTTCACATTTCAGACATTTTTTATATGTCCTGACAATAGTTCTTGAACTGTGTAGACAGTACTGATGGATTATCCATTCTTCAGCATTTCCAAATGGAAACAAAAAAGTTGGTCAGAGAAAAAATCTTGCTCCCACTGTAGTCAAGGGATGTTCGTTACAAATATTTCCAAATGCTTTTGTTTTGAACTATAATTCAAATATATAGACCTACTAGACTTCATTATAACATAAATTTAATTCCTTTCTGACTGGAACTACCAGTGGTTGGCTAAGGATCAGTGAACCTAATCTGATTACATTGAATATAGGGTAGCCTCAGTCCAAAGCATAGTTATATTATATATGATAAAATGGGATTATTAGGTAGGATCATTCCACATTCTGCTACCACAGGAAGTCAGCTAGGAGGAGTGTACAAGAGTTCCTTCAGTTGTCACATACAAAAGAAAGGTTAGTGAAGGCCAAAGATAAATAGTTACAAACATCTGCCAAACTCATACTGGTCAGACCTAGAAGGGGCACAAGAGATGTGAGACTAGTGCCAATTGCATGTTTGCTTAAAAGTTTTGACTTGAAGATGGGATGTCCACTGTGTTTCATTGACGCATTACATGCTTACTTGACATGTTAATGTGAAAAAAAATATTATAAAAGTGCTTTGTACTCCAGAAAGGGATGAGGTAGCAGGTTTGCTCTTGCTTTATCTCTTTAGTATACTAACACAGATGACCACGAAGAGACAGAAAAAGTGAAATGAAAACAGACATTAGGTTTATTAATAATCTAAGGAAAAGTACTGATTGCCCCATTCACAGGGGAAATAAAAACTTGGGGCAGGGGACTGTATCTCTGACAGGGGCAGAGAAACACAAAGGGTTCTAGCAGGAATGAAAGCTTCGGTAAATGAAGAGCTCATTTATGTGTATAGTCTTAGTCAAGATAATTCACATGAATGGGATTTTCAGAAAAAACTGGACATGACGAAGTCAGATCTGGGAAATCCATTATGAATCAAGGCTCATTATAAACTGAAGGCTTAGCTTGAATGCAAATAAGGAAACAAAATAATAACTTTTCTGAAGGAAATTGTGTGGGGAATAGCCATTTACAAAGTTAAGAGCAGGATATGGGAGAGAACCTATAGACCTTCAGAGTCCTCTCTTCACAGCAGCAAGCAAGAACCACAACGGTCTGCAGTTCTGTTAATTCCTCTGTGTCCCTTGCCCAGTTCACACACATTTGCTCTTTTTCTAGTCATCCTCAATGACTGTCTTCTGTGGGACTGTCATTGTAGCTACATGCTCCATATTTTAGGGTCTCTTGTCATACCAATTTTTCCAATATTCAGTCAATCAGGTAACAAGATTAGTAAGAGACAACTGGAAGAGATGTGGTTTATCATGCCACTAACTCTCACATTGACAATGATTGATGATAATGATGTATATATGCTCACAAATACACAGTGATTTAGAGGAGAGAAAAGCTGCTAAAATCCTAAACAAAATCTAGAAAGAAACATATGAACGAAAATTTGGAATTCTATGAAAAGTTCTGTAGCTAGAAATCATGGTTTGATGGAAGAGAAGCAGGAAAAACTGTACTAATCTAAGTTTGTCATTACAAATAAGGCAAACATACATTAGAATAAAGAACAAATAGATACTGCATGATCTAAAATAGAAGTCGCAAAAATAGAAGCTTGATGGCTAAAAACATCAGAAAGAAAACCATGTCTGGCAATGTTGAGAAGATTTCTCCCATCAAGCTGGCAACAAAACACAGTAGATGGGAAGAGGCAGTATTCTTCAGGATGCAAAAAGGACAAAATGCTCAATAAATGTTTCTGTCCCTGCATTTGGAAATAAGGGGAATGATATCCTTCTGTTTCATGAGGATCATGAGGCATATTACCAGCCTTCTCCATTGCTAATGGAATAGCAAAACCAGCTCCTAGAAAATAAGCACCTTTTAAATTTGGGGGAGAAAGAATGATTTCACTGCTCAGTTTTGAGGTTTGATTGACGGGATGTTCTGTAAATGTAATGGACTTTTGCAAGACCTTTGAATCAGTGGTGCGTAATATTCTGATTGCAGAGTCAATGCTACACAACATCAATAAAGAACATGTTAAATGGATTAAAAATTGGACAAATGACAGCTCTCAAAATTGCAGTCATCAGTGGTCAATAGTCAATGCTGAGTTGCTGTTGAGTAGTTGTGTCCTGGTGGTGGGAGGCTACCAGATCCATGCTGGGCCAAGTATTTTTCAGTATTTTCAGTGCTGGGAATCAGTGATTGGGAAATAATGAATTACAGCTGTGGAAGGTTCTAGGTGACTGAGGCATTGTGGAGGCAAGCACACAAAGTGATCTGGATCAGTTGTACCTGAGCTTATTCAAATGAACTGTTTTGAATACAGCTAATTTGTCTTATCTAAGAAGAAAAATAGAGCTCATGACAAGGGTGAGAGTAGGGGAAGCCCATAGCCTGGGCACGATGCAACTGAAATAGAGCACATGAGACAAATAGCTCTCAGAAAACTTCCAGAACAACTGAAAGGCTGAAGGAACTCCTGCCATCCTTGTGCAGGTGAAGGGAACAGTGAATGTGAATGAGAAGGTGATCTCAGATTTACATATGGCCTTGGCAAATGGGTGTAGAGACACCTAGAGTTCTCGTGGCCATGCTTTTTTATTAAAAAAAAAGGATGCTGAAATATTGGAAACAGTGCCACAAAAATTTTCTGAGAGCAAAAGTGAGTGATTTAGTGAGAACAGTCTCTTCAGCTGATCAGAATGATGGGATGTGATTTGATCACAGGTGGTGGAGAAATGTTTGGTACTAAAGGACTACTTAATTAAGAGGGGAAAAAAGCATAACCACGGCCAAAGGCTGAAACTAGACCCATTCAGATAGAAAATGAGGTGCACATCTTTAACAGTAGTGGTGGGGAGGGACAAATTGCCACAACTAAGCACCGTTTGGGGCGATCTTCAAATCAAGACCTTACATCTTTTTTGAAGATGTACTTTAATCAAACACAAGTAATTGATCTTGATACAGGGTAGTGCATGTGGATTGCAAGGGCCTAGGATTTGTAAGAAGTGAAGCTCAGATTTCTAGTGACCTGTCTGACTTTGCACTCAATAAATACACGACTTAAGGTCTCCAAAATTTCATCTCTTGTGAACTTCCTCTGAATTTGTGTTCCGATTTGGTTCTGTTCTTATTTTATGCAAAGCAGTTAGCTCACACGTTTAAAAAAAAAGGCATGATTGGTAAGAGCCTCTTAAAAACACAAGCTGAGAAGGGAAATGACTGGATCATTAGCCACTGGTGACCCCTTACTTTTAAAAGATACTCCACCTCTCCCCATCCCATGTGCCACACAAATGTGAAGACAACCATCTCAAAACTCAAGTCAGTGAAGTTTCTGGCAGAAATTCTGGACCTACCAAAGCCAGGGTTTAGTGAAATCCTGCCTTCTGAAGTGATCAGCAGTATGACTATGTACTTAATTCTCTTTTTCTTTTTGGCCTAATTTCATGTTGCCATTTCTGTCTTCTGCTCCCACTTTTTTATCCCTCCTGGTCCCTTTTTTTATATTTGATGTGTTAAGTTCTCCATGCAAGGCATTTTTTCTTGGCATAACTAGATCCCATTGTAATGAAAGAGTTTCCTAATAGTCATAATATTACCTAGCCTCCTAATAGTACTGAAGCACGGAAAATTTCAGATGTGTTTGTGGCATGTAGCTGATTTGGTGATATTATCTAATGTGATATTATTACTGTAGCCTACAGACTACGATTGCCTGTCTCTACATGCAGATAGTGATGAAGCAGTGAACAAAAGCTTTCTAAGTAAGGGAGGAGACATGGTACAATCTGAAATTGTCAGCCGTACAATATAACAAAGAGTAAGAGTTCCAAGTCTGAAAACAGAATATAAGATTACAATTTGGAAGGAAGATAACAAAGTGTGGAATTGTCTACAATAGAATTATTTTTTTAAGAGCTTGCCTAATTTAACCCCATATGTGAGCATATCATTTCACAGTATCCTTTATAAAAAAGCAGCTATTGCTGAAGACAGATGAACTGTGGAATAGTTAACATGAAGAAAGCCCCTCTTTATTCACATGTAAAAGTGTAGAATAGGGTCAGATTTGGGGATGAAAACACATCTGTCAGAAAGTGGAGCATTGGCAGCGTTTTCACTATTTTCACAATTACTGGATACAGGTGAAAATTAGGAAAGGGATTTTACTGAAAAAATAATTACCTCAGTTCTAATTAGAAGACCGTCTTTTTTTTTTAAGTGTAGTTCCAGCATTACTGTCTCATAGTGGTGAAACGAAAAGCCTTTATTCCTAGAGATTTGCTCTCTTTATTATGGAATCACCTACTGGTACCGTCTTCCTGTATATCTTGGGCTGATGATAAAATGCCACTAAGTCAAAGGAGTTCTGTATGCAGCTTCTTGATATTCCAGTTAACAGAATAACCCAGGCCTGGTCTCCATTTTGTGTAAACAGTCCTTTGACATGTACAACACTTAATGGAAGGTGAAAGAGTCCAGTGGTTCGTCAGGGTACATTTTGCATGTCCAGGAAGAGACCACAGCTGAGGTGAATCACTGTATCCTTATCTATGTGGTTTCCCTTGTTACTGCCTCCTTTAGCTCTGTTTTAGTCCCATTTTGAGCCAACAGTAGGTGGGGAGGCGTGTGCTGGAGGAACCACTGTGCTGATAGACCTCGAGCTGCTCCAGGGAATTGCTATCAGGACCTGGGGGAACCAGGATAAGCCCTGTGATGGATCTAATTCTCCCTGTTCCGCACTTCCTCTCATTTCTTTAGATTATGCTTTGATGCTGTTAAGGTGTGCCTATGGATATATAATATGCTTTGCATAGGTGGGTGTGGTGTCATTTCCTCTGCCCAGCTTTGCTAATGCAAATTGACAATGTACAAAATCCTTATTCCTGTCTTCTAAGAACCTCATTAGAAAAGAAACTGAAAACATATCTCCTTGAACAGAAGGTCCACGATGCTGATGCAAACCCAGACATGGAGATACTATAGTAGCATTTTTTAAGTTTCCAGAAATGAACACTCACCTGAGTAGTGCAGTCACAGCTAAACACAGGGAAATTTAATTCAGCTGTTTCTAAGACAGGTAGAAGAGTGATTAGTCCCCTGTTGCCCATTTTGGAAGAACCAATGGGTGAGTTTTTCCAATTTCCTTGTTTACCACTATAACACTGAGTAGCACAGTGTCCAGCCACATGAGCTGAATGGCCAGCTAGAAATTTTATTCTAATCCAACATACTTTGGAAGCAAAAAAAGCCCACTACAAAACCAAAGCAGTATAGATTATTTACTTGTTATTGTGCTCAGACCTTAAAGATAAATTTAATAGAAATCTAACTTTTTCAGCAGTTTTAACTTAAAACCAGCTATTGAATATGGTTAGGACATGGGAAGCGGTAGTCCTGAAGATGAGATGAGAAGAGTTACAAAAGCCTTTCCCTTTAGGTGAGCTCTAGGAAAGTGCTTATATTCAACAGGAAGCTGCCAACAATGTTAGTACTCAGCAACTTTCCCTCTTCTGAGAATTGCAGTAGATCCACTGATAATAGCATTTATGCTTGAGCACGCAGCACTGACTTAAGGTTAGTGCTTATGAATATATTAACGTTCCTTTCAAATTGTAAGGAACACAAAGACTTTAAAAATAATTAAGTGTATTTAAAACTCTACTGTTCTTTTTATATGTTAGGTTAGTTATTTGGGGATTTTCCTCTGATGGATTTATGGTGTAGCACAGTTAATCAGCAGGCTGCACACAAAATGGCTGTTGCATGGAAAAACCCATGAGCTGGGTGCCACTGAGCAGTCCCTGCAGTTGTGGTCTTCCATTGCATGCCCAAAGTTTAGAAACTAAACTGAGGACTAAACTGAGAAATTGAACTGAGGACTGCTGAACAAAGGAAATAATGAGCTGGCCTTTTTTTTAAAAAAAAAAAGTTTTGTTTCAAAAAGAAAGATTGAAGCCGCTCTTTCTCCTTCATAACGTGTGGAAGTTGAATCATAAAGGTCTGCCTTGCAGGGTATCCAAACACCAATGGTTTGAGCCTCAAAGTTTGGCTCTAAACCTGAAACTATTTTTGAGGTGGAGGCATAATACTAATACCTCTCATCTTCCCAGGTAAACAGGTTTATTTTCTTCATCAAAAAACAAATGTGCTTTTTCAGACAGGTAGCTTCATGACATCAAACTGTAAATAAATGAAATAAATCTTGGAGCAACTTTGGAAACCCATACTGTATATTTGATTGCTTCTAAGTGCCCTTTTAAGGCTTTCTGATCTTCTTCTATAAAAATGATATTGGGGCAGGGAGACACAGCATTTTTCTGTACATGTCTACACACTCCTGTGATGTAGAGAGAATTGACAACTCTGATTATCATGTTAAAAGAAGTTGCAAGGCTAAAGCACAAAATTCTGTGCCTTTGCTGATACATCAGTGGTATGAAGAGATTGATACTGTTTTTCTCGTGCTTTGTTTTGCCTCTTTATGTTACAAGGTCCCCAAGGTATGGGTTGATGCTGATTATGGACATATACGTCACAGTGTGCACTGGAGCCCAGTGACAAGCAGCACTTCTAAGAGTTATTATGGAATGAATAATAAATAGTATTGATGAAGAAATATGGACTGCTAAGAAGTGAAGGAAATACCACCTCTTCTGCTGTGAAGTCCAAATTAAAAGAGCTTATTTGCTCTTTGCTGTTCTCCCTATGAGAAAAGCCTCCACTAACCATTTCAGAGCAGGACAGCTGACCTTCAAAAGTAAATGCGATTAAAGCTGAACAAATCAGGTAATTACAATAAAAACATGGTTTGACAAGCAGCCTCTGGACAGAATTACAGTTCTATACACAGCCTTCACATTCAATTAGGATGACTGGAAGTGGTAAAAATATTTATTTTACTTTTACTTGATATTTGTGGGACCCTGTGTTTCTAAGCTATATTAGAGGTCTTTAGAAAAGAAAAAATAGTCAACTTAGATACTGAGTTCTTGCATCCATCACTGGAAAGGATGTTAGCATGGTGTTACCAGAGGTACTTGGACCCTCTTCTCCACCCAAGTCCCTTGTAACACAGGACTTCCCTCCCAAGCATGGCCCTCTTCCTTCTCCTGCTCTCTTTCTACAGCCTGTTGGCAGCTCATTGGCACATCTGCAGAGCCATGCAGAGAAAGGGCATGTGCCTGTCTCCAGCCTCTCCCTTCCCCTTTTCTCACTGGGAAGAAGTGCAGGTAGCAGCCTCCCAGCTCTAAGGGAATGCATAGAAAGATAATGTGAATGGTGAGAACCAGACATGGCAAAACATTAAGTCCAGAAAAAGAGCAGGACACAAGACTAGTGCTATGAGTGTTGCTGTAGTATTAGCACATTGTAATAATGGCATCAGCACTTAGAATCAAGAACTGTCACCTGTCATTACTGCATTGCCTAAGCTTCCAGATGTTCCCGAACCAAGGACAAGTTGCAAGGTCCAGATGAAAATGCTAAGCAGAGAACAGGTGATCCATGATGACATATTACAGCTCTATGCATTAATATCTTGGATGACTTCAATGCTTTTAAAGATCAGGCCTGTGATATTCCCTGTTATGGTAAAAGTCAGTGGCATTTAACCTCCTGAGCATCACTTTACTTGAAATTCTTTCCCCGTGTTGACAATGTGCAACATTTCACTCTGTAGAAGAAAACTGAAATATACAACTAAGTTAGAGAAAGGGAAAATATGCTGAAAGCCCTGTGGGATCTTGCACTACTGCAGTGTGTGCAATAGTGCACATGGTGATGTCCCCCAGGGACAGGTCCTGCCTCTAGCAGGAGCAGATTGGTGGGGGATGAAGCAGAGGAAGAAGATCCTTTCCCCACACAGTGCACTGCAATCTCACTGCCCAAGGGCTCGGAGCAGAGTGATACTTAATGGCATCGTGATACGTTGCTTTCTGGTGAAAGGCCCAGATGGAAGCACTCTCACTGTGGAGACAGAGAATTGAAATCCAGAGTGTGCCACTGGAAGCATGCAGGTGAACCCTGAAACACAAGGTCAGAGAGGAGAACCAGGACTCCCTGGATCTGCAGGACATGAATAAATTCCTATGAACACTGTAGATCTTAAAACACCTGAAAAAATTGGGGCAAATTCCTATAGGAACACCTTCTAAAAGCCCTTCAATCCTACTGAAACCAATTTGAGCAACCCCTGTAAAGCACAGAATGCTCATGCCTACAATCAAGAGAGCACCATCATCTAGTTTAAAAAGATTAAATGAGTGAGCTGGTCTGGTGAAATCCCTGGTCCTAATTCCATGCATAAGAGTTTAGCAGTATCAGGCGTATGGTGGAACCAAGTCCCAAACAGGCAGGAGATCTGGGATGGTTTGGATGAGTCTGGCAGAAGGACCCGCTTGTGCAGACTAGCTTGGGGTTCAAGTCACAGAGAAGTGACTGCAGGGCTGTGTTTATTAGCAGTATTACTGTAGTGCCTTGGAGGTTTAGTGCCATTCTGTCCTGGACTATGAGCCATGATACAAAGGTACCTGAGCTAGTGGAGAACCAAGCTGGTGCATCCATCCCATACGGTTCCACCAACATGGATCCCAAAGCAGCATGGTGACACTGGCATGGCACAGCACCAAGTTTGTCAGAGACATGTGAGAGGCTGGTGCTTTTTCAGTGGTGCAAGCACAGCACTATGCTGCTGTAGCTGGGCTGCCTCTGCTCCCAGCAGGAGCTCAGGTGCTGCTGGCCTGAGCATCTCTGCACAGTGTAAAAACATCTAGTCACAAACCAGAACCCCACTGTGCAAAGTACTTGACAAACACAGCACAGAAAGATACCTTGCCCCAAGGAGTTTACTATCTAAATAAAATGGAACTAGTGTAGAGTGCACATTGTTCAGTGTATAAAGCAGTGCTTGTCACTTTTTCTGCCAGCAATGTGCCAGAAGTCAAGCTATTAAATTGCAGTTAGCAGATGGGCTAGGTACTCCCATTGCTTTTGCAGAGTACCACGCAGCTACCAGGGCTCTTCATCATACACCTGACTCCATCAAAAATCTGTAGTTATATCCTAAAGAGTGATATAATACCTCCAAGCTCGATGACTTATATGCCCCTCATTAATATACCCTTTATTTTCAGGGAGCTCCCATCTTTTGAAAGGGTGAAGATTACTTGAGGTTTTAATAAATGAACCGCTGCAAAGGAACATGTTGCCTTCCTCCTCCTCCTAAAAAGACGCTATTTATATCAATAATCCCATTGCGGGTGTTACTCCAAGCCTCAGAACAGAACAGTGACAAGTTAACCAACCACTTTTGTAATAACATTTACTGCCCTTTATGAAGTTAACAAATCTATTTTTCAAATTTCAGTCATTTAAAATACAAAGGGAAAAGCCATTTTTTCATATGATAAAATGTAGCTGCTGCTGGAATCAAAGTCAACCACATTTTTTTCATTAATTTGATTATTCTGAAATGATTGATAAGATTAATTAAAATTGGCTTGATTCAGAGATCTTCAGAAGACCCATCTACACAACTCTTGCAATTTCCACTTGAATAAAAATGGAACAGCATCTATAGAGAGACAGATATACCCAGCATGCCTCTTTTCCTCTCTAACTGTATGATAGTTATTATGCCTATTATTCTCCTTGTGAAGCTTCAGTCCATCCAGAATATTTTGAGATTTTTTTTTAGTAGGGTGTAGAAGGAAAACAAAAACTGTGAGAAAAAGAAAGAAGGAAAGAAAGAAAGAAAAGGAAAGAAATGAAAATTAAGTAACATTTCAAACAATTAAGAAAGCTCAGCTAGTCTGCATTAAACCTTTTGGGGAACAGATAATTTCACCTCCCTGAACACAGTGCCTTAAAGACTTCCTTTAAAGCTTTGAATAAACAGTAGTTCTTCACCCCTTTCCCCCTCCCTTTCCTGGGCTGTGATCTAGACTTAAGTGTACCTAATAAACCGATAGTATTTGCATGAATGAAATCAAGATTGTATTACCAGATCAAGGCTAAAGTCTTCGATAATATTCACATAAAACATCATGCTTAGGGAGGGCTTAACCCACTGTCTGGGGCCACAGATGCTCTTCTTGAGTACACCTAGGAAAACCTGTTAGTAGGCATTTATCTTCCCATTTCATGACGTGCCCTACTGGTGACTACTCTTCAGTGTAACTATCCTGCTTCTATAAATAAAACAACCTGCAAAAGGGCATGGGCAGCACAGAGTTCCCACCACTGCCCTCCCTTAGAGTTTTTTTCCAAAATGCGTGCTCCCCAAGATAATTCTTTTGTAACATCTCAGTAGAATTAGGCTATTCAGACAAATTTCAGTGATAGTCAAAAAAACATAATCAAATAAACACATTGCTATGCCCTGTCACTGTTATGGTAGGTAATGCCATAATCCAGCCAAATTTTAGGTATGTGCCTAATTTAAAAAAAAAAAAAAAAAATCAGTCAACTGCTATTTGGTAAATGGGCTTCAGTGGGCTTTGATATTAAACATGCATGTAGGTGTTTTACTAAATTGGGTTCCATAAATGACCAATATATTTAACAGGTATCACAGGGGAAAAGTAACTCTGTTTAAAGAAGTAAAAAGAAACAAACTACCACTTCAGGTGGCTGAAGTAACACTATTGATTAAATAAAACAGCTCTTGGTCTATCTAACATTGGTAGTGACAGTCATTAAACATTAGAAGGCAGTGGAAACCTGTTCCTCATCCAAAGTCAATGGGAAGTTTTGGCATTTACTTTACTAGGCCCAGAATTTTTCTCAAGACTTTTCTCAGCCATTCACATGCTTAGAGTAATGCACATGCATAACAGATGTTTACGCTACCACAGCATTACAGTTTAGTCAGAGTACACATTAAATTTCTCTTTACAGTACTGGGCAAGGATTTCCATATCTGCATGAGTCTACGTTTTGTAAGCTCATGTACAATGTAGGCCAACATTTGCATGTGAAAAGTCATCAAAAATCAGGAGGAAAAGTGCCTACCTCAGTCATTTTTAAATAACTCAGGCCATTAATTGGTAACCTTTGTTTCTCCTACTTGCACAGCCATAAATTAGTTTTATGGATTAAGTATATTTGAACTTTTAAAAATGCTTTTATAGCTTAGAAAGCAAAACACTGTATTTGCAAACACACTTCAAAAACAGTGGAGAAAAGGCGTGTGTGGGGGGAACTGATCAGGACTCTTGCATCTTGATTACAAATTGTTACTGGAAAAATCAGTCCAGTTAGTAATTGCAGCACCAGCTCAAAGGTTTATGGAAGAAAATACTAGAATTAGTAAAATCAATTTTCACAACAAAAAAATGCAGCGTGTCATTTGTTTATAAAGGAAAGCTTTAAGAAACTAACAGCCATCAGCCAGCTGTATGGCGCATACCAGTTCAAACAGAGAATATGAGAAACCTCTGGTGTTATGATAAAATTGTAACTTCCTCAAGTGCCACTTATGATTTCATTACCACTTTGATGTCCTTACTTACAGGGCCCCAAGATAATCTTTTAAGCACTGGAGTAATCACAGGTTGTCTTCCACTTTTCTGACAGGTGTGGTGTTAACTGATGCAAAATGCATCCATGGTGCTTGGGACTTAGAACCAGAAGGTCTGGCCCATGTGAGAGCATCATGCTGGTGGGGATGGATTTGTATGCTGCATGGCTGAGGTTTTCCAGGAGCAAGTTGTGGTTTAAAAGGCCTTGACTTCTGGATTCCAGAAGGGACCAGAAGTAAAGAGATGGATTCTCAGGCAGTAGTTGCTCAGCACTTAAAATGGTTTCATATGGTACAATTGAGTCTTGTGCCATGGGGCTCTACTGGCTTTGGAACATCTCCCAACATCCTAATTGTTCACACAGTATTGGTATGAAGCAAAATGGTATCAGAGTAGCAAGGGAACTGTAGACATCATCAGAGTTCCTGCTAATGCTTTCTACAGAAGTCCTCTAAGAGGAAGCTCTAACTACTGCTGAAGAAAAGCATTCCTGAATTCCCTACCCCTTTACCCAAATCACACAATTGAAAACCAACCAGTCAACAAACCCCAGAGTTCCCTTTGCTTGTCTTGTACTTTATAGTCTTCTGTTTCCATTTCCAACTTGTCTTTTCAACCATGATACGGCAATGTGTTAAGAGAATAAACCATAAAACCATGAATGTTTTGCATAATCGCGTGACTCCAGGAGATGGAGCTTTAACAATACAATTTCTGGATGCATCTTTAGTAACTTCTCCCTCTCTCACTACCCTGGCTTTGAAACAGGCAGTAACTTTGTTCCTGGACTCTCTTGTACCAGGGGAGACAAAAGATACTTTTTTTACAGCTGTGAACAGTTAGAGAGTTTCCCAGACCAAGCAGCACCATGTGTACAGAACTGAGGATACTTCCCCAGCCATGACTGCCTGGCAGAGCAGTTTCACAGGCATATTTTTTCCTCCCCAGCATGGAACTCCTGCCCTGAATTAGCACTGAAGAAATTCCAGAGGACATCTAAATATCTGCTTTTACTCCACACTGGAGAGAAGTCAGATGGAGAAACTCCTTGGTGGCATCAACATTTGGGAAACAAGGGGCCTAATAACTGTCCCTTGGCAAAAGCTTTTAGGTCCATAGTGGTGGTTCTCACCATATTGGACAAGCATGCTCTTCTACTTCTCTTGACCAGAGCATGTTTCAGTATTCTTTCAATTTGGGCTCTTTCAGCACGTACAAGGTAAAGCCAGGAAGTAGGATCAGTGCTGTTCCCTCACTGTAACCCAGTTGCTTAAGCTTATCATTTTTCACCAGCTTTGTAAAGGCTCTAGTTTATAGTTCACCTCTTCATAGATGCTGTGAAGAGTGTAAAGCAACAGCTTCTCAAAGAATTTCTATGCCATTAGCCCATAGTTTAGGAGAAAACATAAATGGAGCCAAAGGGAATAGTGAAATAAGCATATGCACTCACTTACCTGAGCATTCATCTGAATCTTTTAAGGCTTTCAGGATCTTGCCTTCCCCCTTGCATATAGACCTGTATGGATTTCCCTTAACCACCTGGCATCCCATCTTACTCCTGCAGCCACAGAGGTAGCTGAGCACTTCTCCCTCTCAATAAATGAGATGACAGGAGACCTTTTCCTTTGTAATCACCAGATTTCTTTGTCAGATAATCAGTTACTTAGTTACCAGCTCATGAGGGCAGGTGATTTTTCTGGGTGGCAGCCAATTCCTCACCTACGAGTAACTTTGTGAGAGATGATAATAGAGGCTCAACAACTTTCTGTTGTTATCTCTTTCTTCATTGTGTGGAATTCCAGTCAAAGAAGTAAAAATGGTAGCTATCCAACCCATTCCTAATGGATAGTTTGATTTAAAAAAAAATCTGTGTTTCTCAAATATATATGCAAAAATTCACTGCCTCAAAGAGGAAATTATTATTTGTACAGTGAGGGATTCTCCCAGCTGTTGTAGAGATCCTATTCATACACCTCTAGGTTTATTATTTTGTGCAGATGAACGTTTTTACCTGATTGGACATGTTTGTATCTTGATGCAGCATAAGGCTAATAGAGCTTTTCATCAGTCAAACTGAATCAATCCATCAGTCAAATATTGGTGCATGACTAGCAAGTGAAATCTATCCTTAGTCTATCAGTCTTTCATTCCTCTGTATCTTCAAAGTTACCCACGCCTACAGACCAATTAATCCAGAGGCTGACAGTGGTACTCTTGCTTTGATTTCTTTGTGACAGAGTATCCAAAAGTATTTCTTGGCTTGTTCTAGCACTTACTTTCCTTTGCTTAGTGGTTCAGCAACAAACATGCACACTATTGCTAATTAATATGTTTGAAATTCTATCCTGGCCCACAGCACTAAAAAAAATCTCAGAAGTCTTTGACTGCAGTAGCTATTAATCAGCCCTAAGCCTTTGCATTTGTCCTAATTCAAAGCATTTGTTTCACAACATATTTTCTGCATACCACACCAGTGTTGATCAACGTAAGTTTCAAAATTCTTGTTTATTTTATTTTACAGCACGTCAGTCTGGGAAGTTAGACAAAAAAGCAAAAAAAGAAAAAAAAGGCTGTTTATTTGTCTCATGCTGGGGAATTTCAGACTCCAGCAGGGTTCAATGGAGTGTATGTCACCATCACAGAGCGTGCTAAGGAAGCATACTGAGTGGGAGCTGGTGATGAGAGAGAAGGGGCAGAAGAAGTCTGCATTTGGCAGCTGAGAAGACACAAAGGAAATCAAACAATACTCTTTGCAGAGAAGCCTCTTTCATGCTGTACAATGGATGCATGTTATTATTGGCCTGCATTGTCCATTCTGCTGCAAAAAGGGAAGTAGCCTCTTTCCACAAAACTCAACCCTACCACGCACAGAAGGTGTCAGCTCTGCAGCAGCTCTGCTCTGTGGCCTCTGAAGACCTCGGAGAAGACAGTGGGACTGACTTTAAACTCAGAAACTGCCTGGAATATGGGGGGGGGGAGCAGTGTAATATATCGTTCTCATCCAGCTCTGTAGTACTTCCCTGAGAAAAATGAATAAAACAACCCATTATGCAGATACAGACATCCCGGGGCTCCTGACATGCTAAGGGTGGATCTAGGCAGCCTCTTTCTAAAATTTTGCAACCAAAGTAGAGGGAAATTTGAGATGTTTTCTTTGCCTCAGATCTCTCCCACACACATTGACTCTCTGGATAAAGGCTAAAACATTGCTGTGAGCAATGACTTATCCCTGCCTTTTTCAAAATACTCCTCCACAAGAATAATTTTTGCCCCTGCAATGAACTGGATTTAATCAAATGGCAAGTATTTTCAAAGTATGCAGGCATACTGACATGTTTTGCAGGGTCTGCTAGCTCTAACCCTCATTGTACAATAATACTGTGTTGTTCCTGCCAAAGGAGAGTATATTTTTAAGGAAAAAGTACCCGTCTATTTCCAGGAAAGTGCAACTGTGAGAGAAACACAACTTAGCTGCAGCAGACATTGCTCTGCCTATTCTTTGAATGAGATATTTGAAGAAGACAGAAGTAAAAATTGGAACTTTATCTGATTAAAAACTAGAAGCTTTTAAAAACAGATATGCTAAATGATAACATTAAAAAAAAAAAAAAAGGAAAAGGTTTAAATCCAACTCTGGTCTTGCCCACTCTGTCCTTGCAGTTTCTATGTTTGTGTTGCAGTGACACTGTCCAGCAGCTAAACCTGCAATCTCCTGCGAAAGCTTTCCCATCATCTCTGAGGCAACCAGCTCCCATCTGCCCTGCGGCTCTCCTGCTCCCCTGAGCAGGCTCAGCAGCTCACTCTGGAAAGGAGCCATTTCCCCCACCCACCTAGAGCCCATCTGACCTATTCTTACAAGAATATATGATAACTTAGTACAGATAAATCAGATACTCCCCTTCACAGCAACATGATATTGCCAGCTTTCTAAACAGTGCTTTCACCTCACCTTGGCTATGCAAAAGTTTTCTGACTTAAACAGCAGGAGATGTTACTTATTAGGCTGATTTCTCCTCCTTCCCTCCTGCGGGAGCATTCAAGGATGGAGGACTTATCAGAGACTGGGACAAAACAGTCTTATCTGTAGCACATCACTGCTTAGAGCAAATATTTTTTCTAGCTTCTGATTCCCTTTTTCCCTAAGGTAAGTTAAACTCTCATTTAGTTTAGGCATTTAGTTTGCATTTGCTTTTTTCCTTCCCTAAAGGTGCCCAAAAGCGAAAAATAATGCTGTGTCCCTGCTCCCTTTTTGGTATAGAAAGATCTCTGCATTTTTATCCAAAAAGAAGAAGAGGAATGAAAAATTGGTTGATTTTTTTGTTCGATTTGTGATTTCTCTTTGTTGTGCAGGAAGACTCAAACCTTGTTTGAGAGGACAACTAGCAGGGATATCATAGCAAGGAAAAACTGAACTTCCTCAGGCTCAAGATGTACTTGCAATGTGACTGTCTTTAACCTTGCTGCCATTTTTTCCATACAAAATCATCCATCTGGAGTTTGAACATAGCTTACACATCTACTTAAACAGCTGATTCAATGATATTTTCATCTTGAACCTTTCCATGTCTCGTGCAAGAGAATGAGGAGTTTTATGCCTCTACATCTGTTCTCATTATGTTACAATTCCAGTAAGCTATGCTTTGGAAAAGTCCACCGGTCAAATAGGATATTAGACCCTCATTACTCACATGTACAGTAAAAAAAAAAAGGCGGGGGGGCGGTGGGGGGCAGGGAGGAAGGGAGGTTGTGAATAGGAAAAGAAAAGGAAAGGAAAAAAAGAAAATATATTTGAGCTTGTGTTTCTTGATGATAAGGGTGTAAAATCTGGGTCAGGAGTTATTTTTTTAAAGAGATCATTTGGGACAAAGAAGAAAGGAGGGGAATTGTAAGGGAGATCTATATTGTTTTTAATTTTCTGTTCATCTTCAGGATTAGTGTTACTCAACGTATAGGTGCGACGTATAGACCCACATCCAGAATTAATACATGACCCTACTAATATTCAGTACTTAATTCTTGCACAGAATATTTTTCCCCATAGCAGTAGGTTGCACAACAAATTGCAAAGTTTGGTAAACAAGTCTCTTATTTTAGTTATGGAAAAGGGAGGTTTTGTTGGTAAATTAGCAAATATAATCCAGATTTCCTAATTCTACAGATCAGTGTGTGTACCTCCAGACCATTAAGCACTACAAAAATCAATGAAGTACATAGTGTAATACGGCAGTGGGACTGTCTTACAGCTTGTCCTTGACAGATGTTTGTATTGACAGCAAACAGCCCAAAAGACAAAGCCTGCACCATGACAATTCCACAAAATCACTTAAAAAACAAAAAGAGTAACAATCCTCAGGGCTCCAAACCTTCCAAATTAAGGAATTAAAATCCCTATAAAACGTCTAACCCCGGAGGCTTTTTACTGTAGAATTATCACTGGTAAATATATTGATTATTTAATTAATCCACTTGGTTTTAAGTTGTCTGCTCTTTTATTTTCCTTCTGTGCCTCACTTTGGTGGTTTGAGCCCCCTGGCACCTTCAGAAATTGCTGAGAGGTGTCTGGTAGGAAGGATCAGAAGTTCACAGGCACAGGTGGATATGGTGTGAGGGACTTCATCCCAATGTCTCAGTCCCATCTCCACTCAACACTTACCCCTCTGATGCAGACCTAAGTTCAAAGGTACACCTGAAGTGGCACCCCAATGGTACAGTCTTGCCAGCTTTGCTTTTAATGAGATCAGGGTTTCACTAGGCTCTGGAGTCTGTGATTCAAATGCTCTCCTCACTGTTCAGTTAATGGGATCAGAGCAGCTCCATCTGTAATGTGCGGGTTGTCTCCTGGGTAATCTGCCTCAAGGAGATGGATTGAGAAGCTTACACCTTTAAATATGATGCAGTCAAGGAGAATTATAATTATTGCATGTATTAACAGGGCCCAAATTACATGGCATAGAAAATATGAAATAAAATGGAATATTGCAATAGCCAATAGTCAGAAAAAAAAACCCTCATTGATAGAGCATTATCCATGCTATTGGAAAACTTCACTGTGGAGAAAAGTAACAGAAGATAAATTCTCCCTGAAACTACCGGAAGTCCTCTAGGGCCGTGAGGCAGATCATCGTACTTAGCTTCTATGTGGGAGTTGGAAAGAACTCTATCAGCCTTATCCTGTCATTTCTTCTTCCTCAGGATCAGTCTTTTTCCTTACTTTAAGAGGAGAGAACAACTTTTGCCTCTTTTGCTGGCCAGCCTGGTTCATTCATCTAAGCACACCTTTTAGTTAAAATGCTTGTTTTCTCAGAGGAATTGTTTCCACAAGGTGTCCACTCATTCTCCGCACTGGTAGAGTAAGGAAGAGGTTGAGTGGATTTTGGGAAGAGCTAATCTTTGAAGTTGGCTATAGGATCTGGGTGCCTGGTTTACTTTTCTGTTACTGGGAATTATGCATATAAATCTCTAAGCTTTTGAAAATCATAGCCTAAAGGCTTGATGTGTCAGTCTTAGCCTGAAGGAATGTAGGTGTCATCAGTTACAAATACAGTTGTTGGCATTTAGCTATCAAACTACTTGATTTGCATGTATAAAGATTGTTTTAACCTCCAAATATTAGATCTCCTGGTGTTGCCCAAATTGAATACTGAGCACAAAACTTCACAGACAAGATTAGGCTCTGATACCTTAAAGAGCCCTCAGGAAACAGAGCCTTTGCCTACATAGACACATAGAAGTCAAAGGCACTGGAAGCTGAAGAGAAATGTATTTTAAAATATGGTTCTAAGCCCTATTTATTTAGCCCAGTAAATGCTGTTATTTGACATATTAACTCTGAAGTGGGCACTGATTATAACTGTTTCCATGTTTGCTTCTTTCACTATTAGGATGTCTAAATTCAGCACCACGTAAGACTGTCTGAGTCTTCGTCACAGAGATTTTCTTCCCATTACGTGCAGTTTAAGAACCATTCTAATTTCCGCAGTAACAGAAAGTCCCACTGTCCATACATTTTTCTAACTAATTCATTCTTCTGTATGAGTTAAAATACAGTAACTGAAACTTGTATTCCTCTGCTTCAGAAATCTGCTCCAAAGAACAGAAACACCATCTTGTATTGCAGGTATGAGTAAGGCATTTTCACTGCTTTTGTTGAAGGGTTTCTTCATTCTGTATCAAAGAATATTTTTTTAACCTGATTCCCACCTCATACATTACAAATGCCAAAGTCACAATAATAAGTGCCTGAAATGACCTAAACCCTTTCTGGTTATTGTAGTTTCAAGTGT
This sequence comes from Pelecanus crispus, assembly GCF_030463565.1. Lineage (NCBI taxonomy): Eukaryota > Metazoa > Chordata > Aves > Pelecaniformes > Pelecanidae > Pelecanus > Pelecanus crispus. The sequence continues at coordinate 77,622,413 of NC_134644.1, read as the reverse complement.
TTTACTTAGGATCACAAACAAGCACATTAGGGACCAACTTCAGAAAAGACTTGTGTTTGTAGTGAACCTGAGCATGCTGTGCAGTTTCATTAACGTCAGGGGGACAAGAGTAGAATACATCAAGTGTGGATGAAAGTCTTAGCAGTAATGCATCTGTTTTTGAAAGTGACATACTCCATGTTTGTGAAAGGAGAAAACAAGGTCTCACAACTACAGCTTCCAGATGCAGACTTGTACAAAGTTTTAAAAGCCTGCGGGAGGTTGCATGCTGAGTTAAAGAACTTGATATGGAAGTAATTAGGTAGCAGACAATAAGCGAGATAGAGAAAATAGTGGAATAAGAGCTTTTAAGAAAGGTAAATGACTGCTCAAACCTCTCCTCCCCTTACCATTCCTGACCTCCCTTAAGTTAAGGCAGGCACAATGAAAGATCTACACACTTTCTTCTTCTAATAATTTCCTCAGTAATCAAGGAGCGGAAGTTGTTAAGTGTAGTATGATCGGTTGGAAGAGATTTGCTCCAGCATTTGGTTCTCGTGCCAAGAACATAAAACTGTCTAATAGGAAGTCCTCTGCATATGAGTAGGGAATAGAGCTGAAGCAGCAATCAGCAGCTGATTGAGGCTATCTGACCACACCGACCAGCTGTCCAAGCAGGAATTTCTGCAAGTGTGTGCTGAGCTGTTTTAGACTAGTCCATGCATCAGATCCCATGGGTTATGATAGTAGCTCTATTCTTTGGGCAAAGTTCTGCAACTACTTACAAGGCTGTACAAGGACCAGAGTGCAAGTAGGTTTGGAGGTAGAATAGACAACAAAGAGAATTCAGTTTCTGGACAAAAAAAGGTGAAATTTTGGTGAGACCTGTACAGTAGCAAATGGAATGGGAGATAACCTGACGGGATAGAAAACTGAGGAAATGTGATCTTTGCGGCTCATTCCACCATCATCTTCTACCTCCCACCAAGAGTAAGGAGCATTTGGGTAGATAAGTGGATCCTTTGGCTTGGTTTAGTGCCAGCAATGAGAACATTTGTGAAGCAAAGCCAAGCATGCTGGCAAACATCCATTGATCATCCTTTCCTTCATTAAAGTCCTCTCACCTTGTGAGAATAAATTGATTACGCTACCATAGGACACACTTCCTCCAGCACTTCAAAGCCTGCAGAGGTGGAAGCTGGATTTGGGCCATAGTGCCTGGAGCCTTCGAGAGTTAATTAAACATAATAGTAACCTATATATTTACAGGTCCCTTTTTGATGACAGCAACAGAATAGAGGTTAACCCCACTTTTCAGGTTATCCCTCAGGATTGGTTTGAACTTTGCTCTTGTTCCACCTCTACATCAGGCACAAACTGAGCTCCACAAGTCAGACAGAAATGTGTGCTGAATCTCCAGCTACAGATGTGGACTGCAGGGATGGAAAGACTGAGTGACTTGCTGAAGGTTATGCATGAAAACTGGTGGCAAGGTATAGTTTTATTATTTCATCCTTTTCTTTTCTCACACATTCCCTGCTACCCTCCCTCTTCTATGATGAATCATGAGAACACCGATACATAAATAACTATAAATGATGTGTAGGCACTGGCTGAAATTCTGCAAAGCACCTTACTGCTGGTGAGGTGGCAAAGAATGAGGAATAGAAATCTTTCAGATTTACCAGTCCTAATGCAAACAACATTTATTTAAGCTTCCACATAAAGACCAGCTAAGCAGCTTTAAAGACATCACTAAAACCTTCAAGCTGCATAACATTGATGAAAAATTGACTCAGAATCGACATGCTGCACTGTACTTACTAGCCCTGACAAGGTGGATAAAAATAGCAACAATGGTGATGTCAATCAAAGACTGGGTGAGCCAAAGAATTTTGCAAATACTCCCACGTGCAATGAGTCAGAGATGGGGTGGAGAGTTTGAGAAACCCAAGGTAAGCAAAATGTCTTTAAAAGAAGTTTCACTGTGCTCAGAAGCCTTAGACAAATTGAATTTAAATCAACAGAGAAATGTTTTAAAAAAGAGGGGGGAAAAAGAATCTTGAAGGTGTTTCAGTCCATTGGCATGGTGCCAGATTCTCTATGATTTTTCTTCCCCAAAAGCTTTCCAAATAAAATGCTAGATGCAATAAATAAAACCAGATCTTTAGGCAGTATAAATTTCCCAGCTGAAGTTTTGGCAATGAGAAACGTGATCCCTAGGTCTTCATGTGAGGATGTGATCAGCACTCTGCAGGACATACCTAATACAGAATACTAACATCTTCTGTCAGTAAACAGAGACAAGGACAAGTTCAGCAGCTGGTCAACAGAGCATGGCATGCCACTATACGGTAGTTTAGGATAGGAAGTAAAGCAGCATATTACAGCCAATTGGAAATTTGGAGGGAATTTTGGGAGGTAGACAGTCATAAAGTTTTTGAATGTTTCCCAGAAACAGCAGAATAAAATTAAAAAAAACCCGTAAGTGAGTATCATACCTCTCTAAACATGTCAAGCAACCAAAATGTCCTAAGGTTTATAGAAGATAGTATTTTTAGATGTAGTATTTTAAGGTTTCATACACACACCAATGACAAGTCCTTTAATGTTTGTGTTTACTTTGGAGAAATATCAAATAATCAACTTTTGTAAAATCTCTACTTCTGAAATTCAACTAGGTGTCTTTTGCAACATCTGAAGAGCTAGTCCCTTATAAAAATACTCAGCTTCTTGCTGACGGAAGTAAAGATCTCTAGGATTAAAAATTTCAGGAGTAATGTTTTGTTTTTAAGCTTATAGAATTGCATCCATGAGTTTGATCATCTTGATCCATAGGGCATAGAGGCCCTGCAATTGCATCTACAGTAGTCAAAGGAGGTATTTTCCTAACTTCATTAGGCCTGGGACCAAGTTCCTTAGCAGCATCATGCAAATGGCTTTTTTCTTTTTTCCAGCAGGACAGGTGTGCATATAAGGTATAACACACAGGCGCTCCAAATGCCAGCTCATGTCACAATAAGCATCTTTCCCAAGGTGAGGAAAGAGGTTTCTTTCACAAAGCTTTTACCTGCTCTCTGATTTTTAGCTCGAGTCAGGCCTTTTCCCCACAGACACTTATTTTAGCAGCCGGTTTTGCAGCATTTGAAGTTTACACAATGCAGTCAAGTGTCCTTAAAAAAATTCCCCCATAATAACCAATGTCTTTTCCATTTCAGAGTTGATACTTCTTTATAATGGGCTCCCAGTCTTTTCTGTAATTTTCTCCTTTGCTCCAGACAGCAAGAGTTACAGAAATGTAAGAACTGTGGAAGGCCTGTGGGCTGAAATCCAAAGGGCATGAGAAGTTTACACTGATTGATAAATGGTCTTACAGCAGAAGGTCCTCTTTTGTCATACTAAATCTCCATCTCAGTGACCACTTGTGGATTTGGGTCGGACACTGGAAAACAGAACACCTGTTAAGGGAACAGCTAAGAGAATTTTTCTTTTCTTTCTTTCTTTTTTTTCCTGCTAGACATTCTTCATCTTCTTCCTATATTTCTTTGATGTTTCAGTCTTTTGCAACTGTTGAGTAAGGAAGATGAGAAGCTGTTATTGTTTTATTAAAAAATCAGTGTTCTTTGCCACTCCTTTCCTGTTTTTTAACTGAAAAGCCAGCCAAAACTAAGATACTATCTGTGGGTAGGAAGCATCTGAACTGAAAATGCCACGGTCTCCAATGGTTACGTGGAAAAACAAATATCCAGTATACACGCACCGTAATAATTAGCACTTTTAAAGACAGCAAGTAGCCACTTGCAGTGGAAGACCCATCCTAATGTTATATATGTAGTCATACACTATATTCTTGAGACTACTTTATAAGACAGAACAATGAGAATTTTAAATTAAGACTGCAAAAGCTCTAATATTTTCCCTTTTAACTTCTGGAATGAACGTACAACAACAATGTTTAATTTTCTTTTTGCTAAGATTTGGCCATATGAATTGATTCTGTCCTTACTCTACCAAAATCATACACCACTGGGGAAGCATAACTGCTATTACATGATGATTTTGGAAGATGAGTTGGGTACCAAACCACACTTTAAGGAAAGGTATATAGGCCTTATTAACTGATCATGTCAGAACAGCTTTACTGTTTATTGTCACAGGCTTTTTGCTTAACTGAAGGCCTTGGTTGAAGGTGGAAGCTTCATTTTGGCACACGGGTGACCTCTGAAAGATGCAGCAGTCTCACAGCAGAAGAATGAGTTATCTGCAGTACTAATGTAAATACCACAAGACTGTGATGTGTCAATGTAATACTATGGTGGAGATACTCAGGGAATACATCTGCTACACTTAATAAAGTGGCGTGTTAGTTGACGGAGCTTTTGTAGGTGGGAAGTGTCTGTGTAGCCCTTCATGGGAAAAGCCTTACTGTTTGTCTAACTATGGAGGATTGAGATATTATGTTATTCCATAAGACTGATACCATATTTTAAATGGTGACTGTTGAAGGATTGCTGGGTGAAATCTGACCAATGGTTAGCATGAAGTTCAGTGTTCAAACAAAAATAATTGCGCATGTTTTAGGCTATAATATGCAAGGATACAGGCTAAATCTGACTGGTTTCTTTTGACAAATCAAAAGTTTACTATTCAGAATAGTAAACTGTGTTGTAAACTGTAAGCAGGATCAGGCCCTTAGGTATTGCAAAGCAAATGTCTACATATAACCTGACTAATGTATGTATTTTGTAAGCAATTACTATCGTTTGTCCTCTGACAGGGCTTTCTGAAACATTACAGAGAAATGAAGAATACTTTTAATTTGTACTGTATTAAATTATACGTGTATTAATTATTAAAGATTATTACTAAAAATTAATGAAAGAAACTATCACTATTATATCTGCCACAAATAAAAAAATCTACCTATTGTATTGTAGAGACGATGACATCCATTAATTAGTTTATAGACCCTGAAACCTAAGGGAGTGTCAAAATTTTCCAGGATTTCCCTAAATCCGTCTCGGTAGAATGTAAATGAGATTTCTGATGCAGTCGAAGATACGTGCTGTATATTAGATTGAATGCTTCTCCCTTTACTACACTCATGTAATCTCTCCCTCTTCCCAATCACTGGATGTTTAAGATTAATAAAAGTCAATTACTGGTTCACATCATATACATCTTTGGGATTAGCCCTTGAAAATTCTCAAGGCATGAGAATTTGCCTGATACTACATTTTGAGGGATAGAAGTAAACTGAATGATGAGAAGTTAAACTCTAATGTTGCTTCTTAGTCTGGCATAACTGAGGTTTCTCCAGTTTCACAGGTGCAGAGGAAATTTATAGGTAAAATTATTCTGGAACTGCATATATATTAAGTATATTTCCTTACTTTCCTAAAATAGTATTTTATTCCAGGATAATTTCAATGGATTATTTTTGGTCACTATTCAGGGTGACTCAAGACAAACAACCTTGGTCTTTGTTACTTTGTTACACCATGCGTCATTTTGAAACTTGGCCATTTTATAGGAAACCATTGCTTAGTTGCAAATTTGGCTGGACTCAGGGAAAGAGATATTTTGAACTTTTCTTTATTTTGAAGGTGAAAACATGTTGTTTGCTGTTTGAGTATGTGTGGGTGGAGTTGTTTTTTTTCTTTGTTACCCTCCCTCCCAACATGCAGTATCTGATATTCTGTGCTATGTAGTAGCTTTACTATCTATTGCTGAAAAAGAACCAGAGTACATTGGGCAGAAGATGCACCAATTAGGTTGTCCACAAAGGAAGTCTCTGAGGGCATGGACCTCTCAAGCGTAGATCCACTATGCAGAGAGGGAAAACAAGCCATGTGCTGAAACCCACTGGCCTCTAGTGCTGAGCTTTGCAGTAGTTTTCTTCCGCTAGAGGATGGGAGCTTTTTTAATGTGGGCGTACCTGCAAAGCTATGCAATGCTGCCTACAAAACCAGCATGGCCACAGTATCAGCAAGTGCTGACTAAGGGGCCCCCACCAAACTGGGGGAGAAATCCACTGATCTGATCTTTGCTGATCTTTCTTTCTGCCAGTTGCTTCTATTCATGCTTTGCACAGGCCCCAGGGAATTCACCCTTACTAAAAAACTTCAGAAATGTGCATGTAGGACATGCAGCTTTACAATTTTGATGTATTCAGAAAGCCATGCAAATACTCTATGAGTACATGAGGTACTAGTCAGGGAGACAGTTTCAGTTAAAATAGCTGACATACTTATCTGGAAAGACAGATGAACTGCGCTGGAGTAAAAAGTATAATCGTGCTTTTAATATTCATGAATGGTATATGGCTACGCAGCTTTTTAAGGACAGGACAATACAGAGCCAGATATGTTCGGAAAAGTTGGATGTCACTGGACAAACACATGAATGTGTTCCCGGAAGCAACGCTTCTAAGGACATTATTTTCGTACAGGGATAATGTCCTTGATCTTGAATGACTGCAGGTTTTAAGTGAATACAGGGTAGCAGTATGTCAGTACCTTCCACTGAAATCATTTGACATGACAACTTTAAAATGCACAAAACATATTCCGCTGATAAAGAGATATGTAAACTACTGGAGCCCAGAAATAAATACCTGGTAAATAAATATCTGATAGCACTATATGTGAATTATATATGTGCACACACACATACATACACACATGTATATATATGTAACACTATACACAAATGCATATAGAAAAATAAATATATAAACATATGCATATGTATATGCATTTTTACATAATATTCCTACAGATTGTTGACAAGAACAAACTATTGAGAAGGCAGCAGGTTTACTTATAACAAATAAAACATTTTATCACTGCATTTTACTTGCTCTTTTTTACCGTCTTGCCTGCCTCCTTGAAATGTTCCTTCATATAGTGGTAAAAACCAATCTCACATTTCTTAGCTGCTGATTGGAAAACCTAGTAATATGCAGCACTGTTCTGTTTCAAAACATGCACTATCTGATCTTGTAGGTCATCATGGTGGGAGCTGCAGGTGCTGAACTCCTCTGGAAATGCAGACCTAGTGTAAAGAAGCCTAAGTAGAGGCATCTCTATCTTTAGGTTTTGATATGGTATCTGACACCTGGCTATCAGATCTTGGACATCTGTTTGACAGTTATGACTTGTAATTATTATGATAAATCCTTAAACAAACAGATCACAGTAGACAGTGGAAAACACAGCAGAACAAAGTAGAACCTGGTCTGTTGCTAGGGCTGATGTGTGTAAGACCAATCAACAAACAATAATACCTTTTTTTTTAATAAACCAGCTATTTGTTCTGCTGTTCTACCTACTGAAAGCATACAGCACAATGCATTTGGCACTGCCAGTTTAAACTGTGAATTATTTGGTAGAATTACGTCTTCATAAGCAAAAAGATATTATTATTGCTTTTACTATGATGTATTTACTGTGGCACATACTTGCAAAATGAAGAGTCTAAAATAATACTCCTAACACCCTATTCAGACACTCAGACATAAGCAGACTGAAATCAAAGCACCAATTGCTCTCCTTTAATTCAATAGGATTTGTGAGGGTACGACATGTTAAGAATATAAGGCCATTTTTACTTTGATTCCTTAATAAATGGACTTAGGATCCTAACTGGAAAGCTGTAACTTATGTGCATAGCAAGGGGGTTAAGGTGGCACAGGGTTAAGGTGGGAAGCCATCGTAAGTCTCTGCTCTGTTTCAACCTTCTGATATTTGATGCCATTCACCAGAGGTCTCCTAAGTGTAAAAAGTTTGTCTCCTCTTGTTAAATTGCCACCTGCTCAGGGAAAAGCTAATCCATTAAGGTCAAGCAGTTCTGAGAAGGTGCTGCAGTGCCTGGGGCAGCCTCTTGAGTTTCACTCCTAGCAGCTGCAGGAAGATGAAGTCGGGATGGTCCTTGTTACTTAAATTAGACAGATCAGGAAGTAAACAGAGCTTGCCTTTCATCTGATCTGGCTTTGAGATGGGAAAGGTTGGGGAGGGGGGCAGAGAACAGGGTGAATTCCTCTTCTAATTACTTTACGGGTCAGTTCTCCAGACTTTATGTCAATGTCAAACATGCATAATCTTTTTTATTTTTAAATGAGAGAAAAGGAAAAAAAATCTCATGAGCTACTGAAGATTTTAGGTTTTACTATCATTTAGTTCTCAATACCATGACTTTCATGGGGATTATAATATTTTCCTTTGGGAAGGAGCAGCCAACGGAGCTAAGACAGGGAAAGAGCCATGCTGTCTGCATAAACTGCTTGTCTCCTTTACATATTGAAACCTTCGCCTTCTGTGTTCATTACTTGGCTCCTTTCCTCTGAAGTGGATTTGAGGCTTATGAAAGGTGCTGCACTGACAGTACAGGCTGGATCCCTCTGTTTTTCACACCTGAGCTTCTGCGATAGCAGCCCTATGAGACCATCTCCTCCCTACAGATCTGAAGGGACCGCCACCCACAATAAAGAAGAGTCAGATGCCACCTCCATGGCAAAGGCTTCCCAGTTCCCCTCCCCTCTCTGCAGGCTGCACCAAGCCCACCCTGCACAAACCACATCAGCCCTCTGGTGCATCACCTTGCAGAACTCCCTGATTCGTGGATGGCGACTTCGGAAAAGAGAGTGAAAAAACTGAACGATGGAAGATCATTCAGGAGCAATGCATGGGTGTGCTCAGCACGAGCTATAACTCGTAGCAGCCGTTCGGATGTGCCACAGCAAATAAATGAACCAGACTTGATCTTGTTTTGTCTCAGTGAGAGCCAATATTGTCTGGAATCAGCTGGTGCAAAAGCAGACTTTTCAACACCTTTTTTGGGTAACATAGGCTGTGATTATATGAATTCCATAGGTGAAGGCAGCCTTATTGCTTCAGTCCCCACTTCTCACACACCCACTTGGAGTCCTATTTTCACAGGGTTTTTAAGAGCCGCTTTAGAGAGCTGTGATAATCCAGGGGATTAGCGAGAGCCAGAGGGGAGCCAGACACACGATGCCCCACAACTGAAACATGCAGATGCTTTGCTTTGATGTGATAAGGCGCAATGAAGCCTTTTCAAACTGAGATGAGGGAGTGTTTTGTAGAGCACTGCAGCATCCTAACTCTACCAAGGCCATCAGAAGCTGAGATGCTGTGAAGACAGCTGGTCAGCTACTTGATTCAATTAATTTTTCACCCCCTTGATTCTGTTCAGCCAAAGCTCTCTCCTTCTCCTTCTGCTACCCCTCTGCTCTCCCAGCTTATGGGGCAAGAGTGGTGAGCAGGCAAACTGTATTTTACAGTTGGTGTCCTAAGTGAGATGGAAAGATACCCTCCTCCAAAGTCAGGTATGTCTGCATTATAGGTAGCCAGAAGGAGCCTTTTGACTGGATGAAGATAGATGTGTTCTAAAATCCTCTTTCTTCCTCTGACTTGCAGCAGGCCTTTGAGCCAATGGATTATTTTGAAATTTTTCTCTCTTCTTCTAAGCTAGGCAAGATACCCAAGTGCCTGCCTTTCCCTCTGTAAATTCTCAGCATGGTTCCCCACCAAAGACAAATGCATGTACCTACATTTCTTTTTGCATAGCTGTTTCTCCAAATATATACAGAAAATTTCCAACTTGCATGCAGATGCAAAAAAGTACATATTTAATCATATATCTATATTTATATATACACATACAACTTACTGGGGGATCAGGATGTTCACTTGGCAATTTTAATTCATGCAAGAAATCTATATGCACAGAGTTGGTGTCAGTTTTGGCATTAGGCTCTAATGAGGATTATGTTGTGCTGAGCATTTTATAGAGATTAGAGGAAAAACAACCCCTATGCCAAAGTACTTACAACCTACATAGATCAAATAGAAATAGTTGATAAGGTGATGGAACATGGAAAACTTTTTTTCTAGTTAGAGGATGCATTTTTCTAAGACTATGTTGAAAATTTTTTTCTGGTGTTAAGAAAGCACAAATATTTAGCAGCACCTAAATTTTTAAGTCAATAGTTCATAAATTCACCAGCCACTCTAAGAATTTTGTTTGAATCTCCAAGGATGCTTATCATCAGAACTGTTTGAAAATATGACTCGCTGATTACAATGAGTCTGCAGACCACAGATCACAAAGTGTGCTCTAAGGTGCCACCAAGATGTGTCCTCAAGCCCTACAGATTGATTTTTTAACTAGATAATACTAATTTAATTGAAATATCTATAAAATACCATCACAGACCCAGATCCTGAAGCCAGATTTCTTTGCTTAGATCTTAGAATCTATACAGACTAAATTCTGGGCAAAGTTATTGAAGACTAACCCTGAGGCCCATAATGACAGTATGGGACCAGAATGCTTGCAGAAGTCATCACATATTACCAAATGTCAGAGTGATGGATAGAATAGGGAGAGACGCTACTGTCTGCTTCTTTGTGATACTTTTGCACTGTTTTCTCCTTTTTTCTTTAACACTCTGTACTACTTTTATTTCTCACATCTCAGGTGAGAGTCCTAACTGGCAAGGTAGAGACTACTGTGGAGTCATTGCTTGTGTGTGTGTGTGTATGTGTGTGTGTGAAAAACTCCTGAAGGTTTTGGTTTCATTCTGCATTAGAATGAAAACAGATCCTGAAACCTCAAAATTCGTCATTAAATAGAATTTGTTGGGTTTTGGCCAGCCTAACTTTTCTCCACCATCTGCTTGGTAAATCATCTTGTCTTTGGGATGCAGTTGGAAGAGGCCTATTAGGATTAGTATAAATGCTGCTGGAAAATAAACTCTTTATTGGAATTTTTATGTTATTCCATCAGATAAGGAAACTGTTGCTAATTGTATCCTATCCGTCCACTGCCAGTTTCAGTTAAGAAGAAATGTAAGCAGTACACAGTTGGGATTTTGTCATTGTGATTAAACACATAGTTATTTAAATGCAACCTAGAGCAGATACATCATTCAGTATACCGCTAGGTATACTTCTTTCCTTGGCACAAATGTTTGCCTCTTGTTATCTGACACAGTCCTAAAATGCATATTTAGACAAAAATGCCAACTGAATTCTAAAAGAGCATCCAGCCAGGACTGGGCACAATCTGAATATTTTAAAAATAATGACAGCAAACCACCAAACAAACCAGAAGCATTGTTGGAATAGATCAATAATTGTAAAGAAACTGTTCCTGACATGAGCCAAGGTCTGTAAAAATGATGTTTCGTAGTAGTCTCACATCAGCAAATCTCTTCAAGATGCTCTTTTTAATCTGCAGTATCTTGGTTTCAAAATCCCTGCAGAATAAGTGATTATCTCTTTCATTTTAATGTTCCAAAGGTACCACATATTCTTTCAAAAGTCACTTGACAAAGAGAACAGAAGATGTTAGCCCCCTTGCCAAGTGGAAAGCTTTAAAAAGCCCTTATTATTATTCTGCAAAATGCAAACAAAGCTCAGGAGGGGTCCCTGTTAGGAAGCGATTTGCATCTCTTGGAATGATTTAAAACCGACGAAGACGACAACTTGAGTGACTTCTTACCCTCTGTGGACCTTGAAGGCTCTGGCAGAAAAGGAAGTTAAATATTGAAATTATTTTGCTATTGAAAGACACAAAAACTGATCTGATGTTTAGGCCTTCTGTCCCTGCTGTTGGGCCTTTGGCACTTTATCATCTGTGACCTTGACTCGGGGAGCCACTGATCTCCATTTTATCAACAGCCAGTGGCTCCACAGTCTCTTGCTGATATGGTTGCACATGGTACTGCTTTAAAAATGGCACTGTCTTGCTTGAGAAATTAGCTCCTTTTACAGACTGTTTTATCTTCTGGCAACATTAAGATTTTTCTTTACAATAAAGTCTACATAGCTCTAGGAGAGCAAGCTGGATTCGGTGACTACTCCCAGTCAACAGAATCATTTACTGAATTTTATTTCTAGAGAAATTCTACGCATTCATTATGTTCCAGTTACACCTCCACTGCAATTCCGTAACTATGTCAAAAGCCCAAGGCATGCCTGCTTATAACCAATGGCATTTTCTGAGTAAAGTTACACAGGTTTTAGAGCGGGGCAGTCATTAAAGATACAGAGATTATTTCAAGCAAAAATAACCTAGCCTGACTTTCCAATAGAATCTGCTATACTGACAACTAACCAAGTATTATTGAAAGTGTAAGCTGATAACTCTCATTATGGATGCCACTGTCACATAACAAATATGGGGAAACTGAATGAAGTTGTTCAAAGCTGCTCCTTGGAGATCAGTGGTGTCACTGAATTTTTTTATTCAAGTATCATGTGGGTTTTTCAAAATCAAATGTGGATAAGTAACTTCTAAAGTCTGTAGATAGACTATACTTTATAATGCACATAATTATCGGATCTTCTCATTCTATAATTCATATAAAGTGTTTGAAGGCTTTTTATTCTCTGTCCCTAATTAATGTAAGGTATCATACATTGTGCTCATAATAGTGTACAGGATCCTCATTGTAAACTGAGCTAGAGAGGTCTTCTAAATCAACTTAAATGTTTGAGAAAAAACACTGACTTCAGAGATGGAGAAATTATTATCATATTGCAAAGGGTCATCATTTCAGATATAGCCAAGATGATCCTAGGTGTTATGTATACTAGAAATACAGAGAGTTGCATGAGAAGCAAAGATGGAAAACGGAACACCAAACTTAAGGTTCATTAGGCCTGAATTTAAAGGAAGAACAAACCTGGATATAAATTCATTCCCATTTGGGAAAGTAGATAAATAAGTGTTTGTGGTTGGTAGACTCTGGGGAGTTTAGCATGTGTTAAGATATTCTGAAGAACAGAAGACTTTCCTGAACTGGAGAAACACTAAATCAAAGGCAAATGACAACAAATAATGCATTTGAAGATTTGTTTTCTTTATAGAAGACCAAGGTATCAAATACTAAAACCATAATTTTAGATAAAATTTACTGTATGCCAAAAATAAGAGAATATCTTTTGTAGAGAAGCACATCAGAATTTCTAGATAAATATTGGAGGATCAACAAATGCTTTGATCATTAGATCTGATTCAGTAATATGTGGAGATACAAAGTGATAACCCAGATGCCTTAGCAGGAATTACTGGCATTACCAAATATTTGTTGTATAACACTATTTGACTGAAATGAACCAAAACTTCTAACATACGATGCTCATCTAGAAGATGGGAGTTTGCCTGTGCAGTCCATGAAGTCAACACAAGCTTCACCATTGACTTCAGTAGGAGCAGAAAAAGGCCAATAAGGACAGAGAAGAAACAAAATGGGAGCTTAACCAGTCGCACAAATGCCAGAGAAATTACCCATCTAAATTATCACACAAACAACATAGCTTCAAAAGAACCCTAAACCTCAGTTTGCTTTCCTGGATGCAGTTACTGTCATGATGTATGGAGCCACAGATTATCGCAAACTAAAAGCACAATTACTAAAGAAAAAGCTATAAGGCCATGCCAGCCATTGGACACACTGTATTCCAGTTTTGTCTCCTTTGGGCCTACCACACCCAGCCTGGATCTGTGTCCGTCAGCCACAGACAATGAGCGTCTGGGCTATATGACACAATAAGCATCTGTGGCGAAATCATCGCCCATTGAAGTCAACATCGAGGCTGCCATTGACTACCACAGGGGCTGTATTTCATGCAGTCACAGTTGTCTACACAAAATGGAATAGTTTTGTAGGCTGCCTTCTTCACCCTTCCACTTTCTGTCTTCTACAGCAGTGCATTTTGGGGTAAACTGGGATTAGCAGGAGACAGTGAAGTATTTTCCAGCACACCCTTTTTGGTGGAGTTGCTGCCTTCTGGCAGCTGTGTCCAGAGATGCAGAGGAAAACCCTATTCCAACCAGGAACTTCATATAGCTGTGGTTAACAGCTGAAGTTAGGGAGTCCATAATAGGTAGGCTGACAGTGCTTGCAAAAGAATGAGATATTGCTGTTTCCCCTTACTTGAAATTGAAACCCTATTTTAGCAAGGTAATAAAGATCAGTTTTCTTGCAATCTGGAAGATAATTCTCAATTAATCTGGGCTTTGGGGAAATGCTAAATAAAAGCCAACCAGCACATAGCACAGGGGTGTTCTGAGCTTGATTAGAGCTTCTAGATACTACAGCAAATAAAATTAGTAAATAATAAACATAGCAATCAGTGGTGCCTCTTAAAAGACTGAATATTCAGAAAAGCAAAGAAGAAAGGAATTCTTGAAAAACTGAAGTTGATGTCCACAGTGTCAGATGAGAAGAAATAACACAGGGAAAATTCAACATGCAGAGTTATACTTTAACTTTTCAGATGGACCAGGATGTTGCTTTCAGCTGCACTGAGAAGCTCAAAATCTTTTGGATTACATATCTAGACACTTGGTGGCCAGCCATGATTGGGTAACTGCGAATAAAAGCAGTCTTTTTTTGGCAGCAAGAATACAATAGTGCTTCTGCTACTACACTCATTTTTTCTCCTTATGCTAGGCTTCTTGCTCATATCTGATTCATGCTGAAAGAGTAAGGATGTGCATGAAGATCAGAAAGCTGCATGCAGGAGCAAGGATGTTTCTTTTGCAGTGGAATGGCACTGCATTTAATAAATGTCCTCAGCCTTAGTTCTTTCGAGTGGATTTCATAAGTAAGCCCAGTTGTTTAATCTTCTCCCATAGTTAATAATATTCTAATTATAATAATAATTATTTCTTTGCATTTACGTAACGCTTTACATCTTCAAAGCATTCTCTAACTATGAATCATATTGCTCACAAGTTAAGTTATTGAACTAGCCAGGATTTTCCTGCTAATTTTTTGAAAGGAAAACAGTTTTTAAATGTTCTAATTTTATGATGTGGAGAGGTATAGTTCCTATTAGGTCACATTTGAATCTAAATATCTGGGGAATTCGGTCTGACAAAGTAGCCTGGTTCCTTTGAGAAAAGACAAGGACCACATCCGCTCTGTTAAGTCCAAAACCATGACAGAGCATTGTGCCATTTCCCTCTCCTCTAAGCAGTTGCTGTGTGAACCATGGTCTCAGAAAGCAAATGAGGGAATCACTGTCTCCGGATAAATCCAGCTGAAGAATGACCACAGGAAGTGGTGTTCTTAAATAGGAAAAGGTCAGTGCTGTGATTTGTGTCCCCAAACTTCAGGTGCATACAAGTACTTTGCCTGCACAGGAACACGAGGCTGTTCACTCATCTTTGGTTGCCAGTGGGGAGAGAGGGAGAAGAAGGTTTACTGGTGTGCACAAGATGCGTGACTAACACAGGCAGGTCAAAATCTCCCCAAAGGTGTCTGTTTCACTCCACTGAGTGCTGAAGAAGCTCTTTTTGTTAGGCCAGAGCTCTGAGGTGGCTCTAGGTAGACAAGATTAATTCCTTGTGGGTGAGGAAAAGTGACTAATATGGCTTTACTGTTAAAGAAACTTCTGTATTGACCCAGAGAACAAAGTCTCCTTCCTTTCAAATTTGCACTACTTTTGATCACACAGAAAGCCATGACTTTTCACCTTCTGATGGCCTCTCTGAGAGGCAGACAAGCTTGGCTTTGGTCCGCAGATGATACTAAACTATTACATTCAACAATAAACCAGATAATCTGCCAAGAAAATAAGCACTACTGCATTTAACTTTATAGAAGATGATTACTCCTGGACTATGTATATTAATGAGTTTTGAATGAGTGACGTTTAATAAAATATTCACCATCTCTTCAACTTTCTTTCATTTCTTTTCTTGCTGGAGCCCTTTCATATTTGAAAATTAATTATGCACACCATATTTAACCAGGATGAAAATGAGACTTATATGGAACCTTTCCAGCTCTTCATTACATATTTAATTGTTAAAATAATCAAGCTATCCATCACACATTCTGCCACCCAGTCGTCTGTCACCTTGGAACCAGTCAGAGAGATCATAGACAGAGAAGTCTGGAAACAAAAATTTCACATCTCTCACACTGAACAATTTTGCCAGTGAGAGGAATGGTTTCAGCACAGCACATCTGCATTATATTTGCAAAAATAACAAACAGCAGCATCTTCATGGTATCTTCTATGCTTTGGGTTTCCTCCCATTGAGCACTAAAAACTATGGCCATGTTATAGGAAAGTTCTTTAGCACAGAATAAATTCAAGATCCTGTGTCTTCTCATCGATTTTAGAGCGAGGCCAAGAGCACTTTACAAAGTACACAGTGATCTGGCCAGCATTTACTAATAGCTACCTGTTACGTGAAGCTTTTCATCAAAAAATTGTCCATGCACTTTACTAAAATGCTAGGTAACATATTCCTTGTTTTATGGATGGGGAAACAGAAACTCTAGAACAGTATCAGGCTATAGCAGTAATCCATCAAACATAACAAGGCACTTTGTGGAGCTGAGTCCTATGTCCTGGAAAACCACAAAGTAAACATAGGAAGAGGGATGAAACCTCCATCTTCTGAGTTTGACCACAGTGCTCTTTCCACTGAGCTTTCCACGTACCAAGAGCTGCATGAAGGCTGCGGTTCAGTATTGCAGGATCAGAAACCAATAAGATCTAATATCTAACTACATAATATTTGAAAGATGTAAAGTATGAAGAATACAATCCTGTGGATTTTGGATGGGCCCTTGGATTTTTAGAAAGTAGAGGAGCAAAGATATGAAGAGGATGGAATATTAATTTGAACTAAATTGTTTTACCTACACGGGTGTCACTCCCCAACTATCTGACATGCCAAGCGTTCATAATATCACCAGGAAAACAATATTGCACAGTGCAGTAAGAACATTTTTCAAGTATAGGTATATTTCAGTTGTCATAAAAATACAACCCATTTTCAATTCACAAAGGAACGTGAACAGGGTGCAAGTTTTAACTTTTCATATTTTACTGAAAACGTCGTCATCTTCTACACTAGAGATAGAAGGATCACAAAGAATACCGAATTCTTATGCCCCATCCCACAGTCGGAGGTCAGATTTTCAAAGGCATTTTGGTGGGAACAGAGTACCTCAGTTAGTTTATTTAAGCCCAGTCTCACTATGTATTTCTCTAGAAATTTCAATTTCAAGTAAAATTTCAATTTAATACCCAATTTTACATAACCAAAAGTGGGCTTAAAACTAGATAGATCTAACAGGGCTCAGCAATACTGTAGCTTTAAATGACTACTGTCTAATGCTTTAACTGTCCCCAGCATTAATTGTACATTGCCCTGTGGTCTAAAGGGAAAACAAGCTTTCTCTTATTTAATGCACAAAGGTGGAACAAATACTATTAAAATCTAACTCAAAAGCTTTCTAGAGAGTATTAAATAAATCTCAGCTCAGGCAGGCTGTGAGGTATTGTGAAGGTCAAAGCTCATATGAACAATGAACTAGCTACTTGCATAGAAATAATGCATTTGGTTAAAGAAGGTGTGCCTATCAAATAGGGATATGAGCTGGAAAAACAAAACAAAACAAAACAAAAAAACCAACAAAAAACCCACAGAAGATGCAAGAATCACAAAACCAAAGTCACCAACACCAGCCATAGCTTGAAAAGTATCAAGGACAGAACCAGTGAAGCGAATGATCTATCTTATAAATTAGACTTCAACTAGTGTAAAAGCAGCCAAAGTGAGGGCCCAATTGTTTTTGTAGCCTGTCGGAAATAATTTAAAACCTGACAGGATACCACGGCTCGTAGTGTGATCTCACAGATTTCAGTGGTCATGCTGAGAGATAAGCAGAGAAGCACGGTAAAAACCCTGATAGCAAAAGCACTGCTGCCAGCTTTGCTGTACTAAGAAATTATCATTCACTCCAAATAGCAGATCGGGTGAGCACTGAATGACTTCCTTTTCCTCCTCTGCCTGCCTCCCTGCTACCACCCTCTTTCTTCTCCTTTCCCCTCCCTGAGAGGACATAAAATGTTGTGTTTTATGCTATCAAAACCAGCTGATATATCCAGTAACAACATCAAAAGAAATTACACCATCATCAAACTATCTTATAATATCATTAGTGTCCTAAATTAAAGCAAGATGATTGCCCCAGCAGACAACAACCAACCATACACAGATACTAATAATGCTGCAGGTAGGTTCTAGTGCTCCACCAGAGGAGAAGGTGCCATGCACTCGCTCTATAATTATGTCGGGAAGAAACTGGTGAAGCTATTTCTTCAGTTACAGATCACGATGAGCAAAGCTATTAACTTCACGTGCAAGCCTGAGACCGGGTGCCCGTTGCCCACTCCTCAGCTCCCCTGCCGCTTGGCCCCAGAGGGCTCTGCCAGCCCGCCTTAGAAAAGGGACAGCCACACTCGGGGAGGAGAAGGGCAGGTCTCAGCGCCCCTGCAAGACCGTGCAGCTGCTGCCTGGAGCAATGCACAGCGGCCAGCATCGAGAGGAGCCCATGGGAAGGTGTGGCACCTCTGCCACTGTGGAAACCCTGGAGCTTCCTCATGAATTGCAGCAAGAGAGCCTGAAACAGCCCTGGTGTGGATGAAGAGATGGTGGCAGAGGCACATGGTTTGGAGCGCGGGACCCTTGGGTGGGGGATGCTGTTGACTGCTTAACCCATAAACTTCCACCCTGATAAAGCCAACTCTGGCTGTTGCCCTCTTTTGGAAGCTGCAGTGTTGGTCTGCAGAATGGGAATGCTTCTGTTTTATGGGTCAGGGAAGATTTATTTCCTCTGACTTATAACCTCATATACTTGGAGTAGTATCATTACTATTCGCACTTGTGGGATACTATGAGGCCCTGTCCAAAACAGAGTCCCTGGATATGAAAATTTTCCTGGCAGAAACACCTATTAATTCCACTAAGGGTACAGTCTGAATCCATTTAAAATATGTGTACAATCTTTAAGCTGGTGGGGAGGAAAGAGAATCCTATGAGAAAAAATCTCAGCAGGGATTGCAGTTCTTAGTGTTGCCACAATTTTGACTGTCAGCAAATTACTTCATTAGCCTGTACTCGCTGTCGCAATTGGAAAACAGAGATATTTTCTTTGTTCAACATATCTAATTCTACAGTAGCTGTTCAGGACAATCGTCATTTAACAAATGCTTGCATTTCTAGAGTCTATCATAATTTGAGTCCAATATCAATTTGGCTGTCTAGCTACTGTGATGTAAATAACAACAACTGTGCTGGTGGGGCTCATGTGCAACTAGAAGATGGGGTACTATTCCATTTAGATTTTCTCAGTAAAGATGCTGAGCTGAAGCTTTCTTGCTTCACCCCAGGACTCCAGCGCTATCCTCTCAGTTCAGTATCCACCAATTTAGCAATCTAATCCACGTCAAATGCTCCTGCCTTTTTTTTTTTTTCCCTCTCAGACCCTGCAAACACTTGTACTAACACAGCTAAAGGGCTGGAAGAGGAAGAGTAGGCAGGAGGGAGTAATTTTCCTTCCAAAATTTTACCTTGCTGCTGAAAAAAAAAGTACTTGGCAATGTACCCCTGTAAGACAGGCAAAGGCAGTACCATCTCCATTTTACAGTCAGGGAATGAAATCACAGAAGTATTAATTGGTTTGCCCCAGGTCGCACAGGAAATCTGTGGCAGGGCCAGAAATTTGACATAGATCTCCCATGTCTCAGATCAGTGCCTTAATCATGAAATAATCTCTAGAAGGTTGAATACTTAGGTTAACTGCAGAAGAGTAAGGGGGTTTTCACTGGGGTATATAAAGAGAGAAATGGCAGCAATGCATTTCTAGTTCCTGGAAATCTTTAAGTTCATTTATATTCTGAGAAGTGACTGGGAAAAATGACAGTGTGGGGTTCTCTGTTTATTCCCTCTCAGTTACTTTCATATGAAATTTGCTCAATTCACAGTTCAAAGGAAGGTGTTTGCTCAGTGCCAGCACAATGCAAACTCAATTGAGGACTGAAAAATCGTACTGTTTTCTTTGACTCATGCATCATCAGTAGCCATAAAGCGTTTTCAAAAATATTCCAGAAATCAAAGCTCTGGAAAAAAGACACAAAACATGAGATTTGTTTTGATTTCACTGGGTCCTGCTGGTGGCAGAACACTGTCCAAAATCTGGAGGCCTAATTTCTTCCAAACTTACTCTGAAATTAAAGAAAATATTCCTCCAGTTCAATCTAAGTTATCTAATTTCCAAGATGGAGTTACCTTCTATAATACGTAATATTAATACTTCTAATAGAATAATAATATTCCTTCCCATTTGGCTTTAAGTAATTATTTAATTGTATTAATCCCAATAGAGCAATGCCCATTTCACTTTCTCTTTATGAGATGGATCCTCCTGATTGCAAACTTTCACTAACTTGCAGTCTGCTGTCCTTCAGGTGGCAGACAGGCAAGAGTGCAACTCTGCTCAAGTACAGATTCAGGGTGAAGGGTGAGGCTTCTGGACATCTTTCTCCACAAACACAGTTGCAGCAGATAACTCTGCCTAGCATCCACCAGTATTCATATCACCCAGCCCACGATCCCATGCCTGCTGGAGCAACAGGCCTTTTCCCTTAATGGAGGAGGCAAAGGGGTACAATGCTGCTAGGAACAGGACTTCTGGCAGTGAAATGCTTGGTCAAGCCCAGGTTTAGTTGATCCAGCACTGGTAAGCCTCCAGTCCCACCAGGAAAGAAAATGGTCATGTGGTGTAAAGCCCTTTCCCCCTTTTTTCATATTTTAAAAGAAACACCCAGTATTTTGTCCCTCAGGCTCAAACTGGCCCAAAACTTCATCCCTCTGAGTCCAGCCACTTACTATGTTCTTTGTTTTCTTGTCCAAATACTTGATCGATTTCTTTGTTGCTCTGCTCTCTATTCCAAGTAACGAAGACAAAAATGAGTGCAGGTCTCAAGCTACTGACTGGGAGCACCAATGGCTTGGGATTTTTTTGGGAGTATCCAAAGCCAAACTTTCTTGTGAGCATGTACATCCAAGACAAAGCTGAGATTTTAGTTTTTGGCATGCTTTGCGGTCTTGTGTTTGCATGAACAGGCAGCAGAGTGGAACAAATCCTTCCTCATCTCCAGGAGCTACGTACTGCTCACATCCCACATAAGCCCCACCTTGAAAGTCTCCATATCTGGCTGGAATTCACCGCAGGGGAGTGTTTCTACTATAATGCTATTGCCTCTTTAATACTGCATGACTTTCTCTCCCCCCCCCCCCCCCCCCCCCCCATTTTGGAAGAGTTCTCAAGTTGCTTTTGTAAAATAAATACTAAGACAGCATGATGACAAGAAAGTCAAAAGGTTAGGAAGGTATAATAAAATATAAAAACTGTAATAATACAGTAGGAGTATTGCAGTTGTGTAGTATCTTTCAACAGAGATCATGGAAGAAAGCATTAATTAAGCTTCAAT